>NW_027114928.1:1676357-1731098 GCF_000696795.3 Halyomorpha halys
TAAACAAGTTTTTTAACTTAGTTGTGTTCTTAACTGACTGCACCCCTAACCATCTTTTCCCCATATATATTATCCACGGTAAACTATCTTTTCATCATTATGTTGATGAATTTTTGCGGTGACATTAATCAATGTCAGAAAATACAAAATTTCCATTTAATTATAAATTTTCATTTAAAATAAATTTTGTTTATTTCGATCTTTTTTATTTGTAGGATATTTAATTGGAGGTCGAATATCAGTTTTTCAAGAGCTTTCTTGCTGGTGTTTGAAGATTTTGTGAAAGAATAAAAACATCTATCAGAAACTATTCATTCAGAATTATGAAACTTAGTCAGCATTGTATGAACTAAGTCCTTTCCATTTTTCCCAGTTCCCAGAACAATGCCAATTGGTTCCATTGTTGGTACCTTTAATTATTATTAAGACCGAAGGACAATTATGGAGAGTAATCTCTTAATTTTCCTATTGTAATTTCAACCTTGAATTTAATAGTATAAAGGGAGTAAGAAGATTATGAGTCTTCCATTACACTATGACGAGATTAAGAGTCACTGCTAAATATAGGATTCATTCAAGCATTATATTCTTATTGTAAACAGGTGATTCATTTTTTAAATAGCTAAAGTATATTATGTATAATTCATTTTTTTTCATAAAAAGAAGGTCCTGAGTCTGTACCAACTATTGTGAAGTTTTATTTTCATATGCCATACCTAAAATAATAAAAATCTATGATTACTTCCTCCTCGGTTTATTTAAAAAAGATTTACGGTCAACTACGTGACTACTCTGAAATGACATTTAAATATTTTACCTGGGTCAAAGAAGAACCTATGTACATTTTGTCCTTTTTACGCAAAAACTGTTTGATTGCATAGTATCCGTTTATAATTTTACTGTAGATTTGCTATTGGACCTTTGAAAAATTCCTCAACTTGAAATCTAGTAAAGGTTAGAACGTTGAGCATAATTTAATTTATTATTTTCACATATTCGAATTAACAAACGGAATAATTACAAAATTGGTTTTTCTGGAAATTAGTCTTTCTTTTATTAAGATACAGAAATATATCTCTTAATAAGTAAGTAGGAACAGCTAAGTAGGGTTACTTTATGAATTCACAGTCATTGTTAGAGCTGGAGACATTTATGAGAAGTAGGTACCCAAAACTCGCTATTCATACTTCTTTAATAAATCACAATATAATAATTATTTTTCATGAAAAATTCGTTTTCTTGATGTTTCCGCAGTGAATCGCTAATGGAAATGTTCGATCAGTGAGTGGGGGACCCAAAAAATCAAGCCTAGAAACGTTGTCGAGCTTCCGCAAATGATTTTCTACGCTTGTATGTAATAGGTCTAGGACCTCTGCTATGTCTCGCACTGATTGGGATGGGTTTTGATAGACTATTGCCTTTACATCAATGGTTTCAATTTCTTGTGGGCGACCAGGTCGTGGTGCGTCGTTTTTATTCCAATTTTAGTAAACCAATTTTGGCATGTGCGCTCTGTTACGACATTATTCATATAGACCCCGCATATTTTTTTATATGCCTCCGCAGCTCTCTTTCCTTTTTTGAAGTAATAAAGCAAAATATGCGTATAATGCACGATATTTCCGTCCATCTTCTCAGCTGGATAACAAACACAATACTGACCTAATCTTAACTAGTGTCAACTGTTTACATATTACAAATAAGATGAACCATCCTCTGTTGGGATTAATTGCATCAGAAACATGTGACGTATTATCAACAAAACATGAACACAAAAACCGAAAGCACTTATTTGCCAACCCTATACGTAATAAATATGGATATAATATTTAGTTTATGATTTACGGTTTCAGTTTTGGATTAAGCTGACCTTAGAGCTTAGATTAGTCTCAGGCCACAGCCATGACATATTATTTTATTTTATTTGTTCTATTTTATTTTATAAATTCATTTAATTATTGTTGTTCATTTTTATCATTTCAAATTCATTGTTTTACTATATTTTATAACGGTTTGTAATTTTATTTTGTATTTTACTCTAAGGCTCTAATTCCTAATTTTGACGCCTATATATTATTCTAAGGGATCAATCCCAGAATAAATAAAGAATAGTGCTGTTATTATTTCCGTTTTCATTTATTGTTTATGACCTTTTCTTTATCTTATTTAATTTTTACGTATCATTGTATACCATTGTAATTTTCCATTTACTTTTTTCTTATGTTAAGTGTTGTATCTTTTTTATCTCTGACGAAGCCCTGGAACGTGGGGCGAAACGTGAGCTCAATTAAAATAGTTATTACTATTTGAGTTTTATTTGACCACATCCGGACTATATTCCATTTATTGTTACACACGGCCAATCAGAGATCTTCCAATAAAGCCAATTTAATGTACTAAAAAGTAGGTTATGACGTTTATTATTGTAGGAAATGTAGTTTCCATTGTATTCAACAAAATGTTGATTTTTAGCTCTTCCGACAAAACTTTTTGATTTATGAAAAAATATATCTCAGGAACCGTAACATGTACAGATTCAGTCTGTCAGCATTCAAATTAAAGCATTCAATATAAAGTAGTTTATTACGTTTGTCTTCGTTGGTGTTTTTTTTATGATATTTGACAAAATAAATTCACGAAATTTTGATGTCTGAAAGCACTCAAAATAAACGTAATTTAATTTATAATCTTTAAATTTCTTTCTTGAGACTGGCAATTTTTTACTAAATAATTCAAAAACACTATCCAAATTATAGTCTCAAAACATTTATTTCATTCACACGTCCAACGTTTCGGCCAATTTGGCCATCTTCAGGGACAATCTTAATTTACTATGAGACATATCATTTAACCATTTTAAAAAAACTCCATACAGGCTATTCTGCCCAGGTCAAAACATTTACATCTAATATGTCAAAAATACATTAAAAATCACAGTCAAATTATTTCTCTATTTACCACTATTTATACACTTATATTATAACCTCACTTGTTGTCTCATCATTGATATGTCTCATAGTAAATTAAGATTGTCCCTGAAGATGGCCGAATTGGCCGAAACGTTGGACGTGTGAATGAAATAAATGTTTTGAGACTATAATTTGGATAGTGTTTTTGAATTATTTAGTAATTTAATTTATTATAAAGTAATTTCTAACATTTATCCACGTAGTGGTAGTAGTTGTTATGATCCTTGTATATGATTATGAATTTTGTACATGCAATTTAGTCCAAACAATTATAAATTAATTTCTTTTAGAAAATATCATGAAACTACTATTTCTGCAAAGATAAATATCAGAAACTAATATATGGTACATTTAACCAGCTTTAATTTGAGTGATAATAGAAATTGGTACGTCGAATTGTTTTTCAGTGCATTTTTTATGACATTCTTGCTTTTAAGAAAGCTATATCTATGGAACTATTGGAGTAAATAGCCATATTATGACTCATATTTTAGGAAATTTACTTTAATTTAAATGATGTTCTCTTGACTTGCTTGTTGCCTACTATGTCTCACTATCGATAGTCGGACCTCCCTTACTTCTTTGAAGGGCGCAACAATATATTGAATGCTTCCAACAATGCTTCAAAACAATATTCTTGGGATGTACAGAGTGAACCCGAATTCCTTCCAGTATTCAGTGAAACATATTTTTTTGCTATATGTACTCTTAAAATCGTTTAAAACCTCTTTAAAAATAATTACCAATGTTGTCTTCTATCCGGAGTTAATTGACTATGATTAACCCATTTTTACAGTTTCCCAAAATTATTTTAAGTCTCCCACCCCTAATTATTGATTTTTTTTTTTTTTTTAATAATTTATTTATTGATATTTACAACTGTATACACATATATACAACAAGTAAATTTGCTGTAGGTGACATAGTGACATGATAAAAACATTAAAACAACGCCTAGGAGGATTATTAGGTAATGAAGGAGAAGCCAGGTTAGAAACAAGTGGATTTGGGTGGTTGAGAAGTTTATTATGGAAGGAACGGTATCTGGTTCTGGCCAAATGGGCAACATATGGAATATTGAGGTCCTGATGGATGACTTGATTTGTGACAAAGTAAGCAGCATTAGGGATTTTACGAAGGATTTTGGACTGTAAGGATTGGATTCTGGAGGAATTTGATGGTTTAGTGGAGCCCCAAAGCTCAACTCCGTATGTCCAGATAGGCCTTATAATAGTCATGTAGATCAGTATTTTGTAATGAATTGGCAATTTAGACCGTTTGTCTAGTAAATGTTGCAATAGTCGGAATCTACGAGCAGTTTCTTGTCTTTTTAGTCTTGTATGAGGATTCCATGTCAGTCGTTTGTCGAGATGTAGTCCTAAGTAACGGATCTGTTCGACAGGAATAAGTGGGGTATTATTAAAGGATATTGTAGGGGAAGAGGTCATGGGTTTACGTCGAAGGGTAAATGTGATTTGGTGGGATTTATTGGAATTTATTTTAATCCTCCAGTTTTGGCACCATTCTTCAAGGGTGTTGATGTGGGATTGGAGGGTTTGGGATACAATGTAAGGATCATTGTTCACTGACAATAGACATGTGTCATCGGCATACGTGGTGAGGATTGTGTTAGGATGGGTTGGAATGTCAGCTGTGAAAACTGTATATAGGATAGGACCAAGGATACTACCCTGAGGTACACCAGCAGACTGACGGAATAGGGATGAATAAGCGCCGTTGTAATTTACTTGAAATAATCTGTCGGAGAGATAAGAACGGATAATGAGGAAGTATGTAGGGGGTAGGAATTTACGGATCTTGTATAGCAGTCCTGGGTGCCAGACTCGATCAAAAGCCTTACTTCATGTAATTATGTTAACTAAAACTATTTATACCCAAGAAGTTCTCACAGTGATTTCTCATGCTCATTAGAATGTTAATATTGTCGGTCTGTTCATGTTTCAGTTCCAAGAATACAATAATCAATATTACAATTTTCCTCCTTCTAATTGAGGAAAAACGTTTCCTTCTTAATTATGTCAAAAACTATTCTATTAAAAATCAACTCGTGTTACCTAAATAAACAAAAAGAGGCCCACCTGAGAATATGATGAATCCAATTAGAAAGCTTGTGTTGAACATACATATAAAAATGTTATACTAATTAATTGCGTTTTAAAATTTAATCAATTTATGAACAATATATATAAACAAATGTTAGTGAATTAATTGATTTATCCATCTTGATTTAAGAATACCAAATTTGATGCTCCAAATAGAATTTAAAAGCTAAAGTTGACCAGTCGTTTAAAATTAAATATATTAGATTGACAAAATTGAACCAATGGACTTTATAGACATTTATATTCACGAAAGCATGTGATGGCTTGAACAGCGTCTCACGATGACCCCCTTCCTTGTCATTTCTGGAATACAGGGGGGGGGAGTCTAGAGGTGACCAATCTATTCTAACCATGGTAGGGGGTTATGTTTTTCATTTCATGGGACCACTACGACGTAAAAAAAAGTCCTCCCCCCCATCTTTTGGGCGGATTCGAACCGGCGTTGCCCGCATTTCTCAGGTTGCTTAGATCTGCGCCTCAATTACCTTAGCTATGGGCAACCCAGTATTGAGGGAACAGCTTTTAATAAATATAATGTAGGTTATAGCATTACGGTGAATAAGATGGGAGTGTAATGTTGTGGGACTTAATAATGGGCGGATCTCTGAAATGTTAATAAACACAAAGACGTAGATGAGAATCGCGTTGACTGATTCAGTAGATTTACTAAATAAATAGATTTAGTAGATTTGGGTTTGAAGGGAAGGGGCGTCACTGGTCAGATGTATGTAGAAAACGATTGGTAGTATCGGCTTCGAACCCTCGGGTTTGCTGAACCTTTATTATAATATTATTATTAACATAGCATCCATTGATATAGATAGTATGCTTTTAAAGAACATTTTATGTTCGCAATGAAACCATTCTATATAGCTTTAGATCGTCACCCTGACCTCAGCATCACAATGTATTCCTATCGACTGTTAGAGATGAATTTTGAGAATCGTCATTACCATACGCTTCGGTATTCGTCATGTTTTGCTACGATTTAGCATTCAGAAACCGTCTATCAGTGCTGTTTGTGTCTTTCTATTCAAAAATTATCTACTTATTTAGATGATGGTATGTGGCATATTTAATGGCTCCATCGCCCATCCATTCGCTGGCCGTTTTCGTAATTAATTTGTTCAGGTGCTAAATATTCATTTTATTTTTTTTATTCATCGGAAATACCGAACGTATGGGTTGAAATAATAGTTACTTGCGTCTCTGAGTTTGTATCCAATTATGTGCCATTAAATATCTTAAACGATGTGATGAAACGATCTTAGGTTGATGAAGTACAGTTTGCGATTAGTCAATAATTTTATACTTATACATTTGTGGATTTATTGGTATCCTGAAACTTTCATTATAATGTTATGTAGGAACTTGCCGAATCTTTGTAATTCAAGAAGTTGAGCATTTTTAATTCTGGTTGTGTATTTTATTTTATCTATTTATAATTTTTTCTATATCTCACTGTCTAGAAACTTAAAAGTTATAATTCGCCAGACTATAATCTTCCTGCTGTTATTAACTGATGCAAAACTTATCGTCTTACTGCAAGTAACAAACAGCACCTTAAGATTTTTGCAAAAAAAAAGTATTGCACAATAATTATTTAGTCAAAGAATTTAGAACTGCCCGAAGGGTAGACTGAAGCGTAGGTGGGAGGATTGCGTCAAGACTGATCTTGATTTGGTTTCGACGGGCATCACCGGACAGATTTATTTAGACAGCGAATGATGGCATTGGCATCGAACCTTGGATTCGCGAAGCCTTTATTATGATTGTTATGTTTGTAAATAGACGAAATTAAAAAAAGAAGTTTTAAGACGTAAATCAGACGAAAGGAAATTAAAAATTAATTGGTTTTTCCACTCGAAAATATTAAAAAGATGAAACTTCAAATAAAATTAATAATATCATTAAGATCTGCTTATGAAAAGTAACAGTATAATTAAACTAAACTAAAATTAAAAAAAAAAATGATCAAATAACTCAAAACAATTTCCTAGTAAGTGAATTTCATTTATAAGCCGACAATTTATTGCCTTATCCCTTGACCATGTTTAGTAACTAAAACCATAGTTTTTTATTTTATTTTCATACAGTTTTTAAGAATTTGTATTATTTTTTTCTTTACTTTGCATGAATTACAGTGTAAAGAAACCAGTGTATTTTAATATTTATTGTGTCTGTTTAAGATTTTTTGCATCCGATGAAACGTTATCTGTATTTTTTACGTTTACTTACCCTTTATTTTACTTTTCCTTTACCTAGTAGGTTTTTCCTTTATTTATAATTCTGTTCATCTTTTTTTTTATCCCTTACGAACGTCAATTTCTTTTATGCATTCAAATATAATGCATTGAAATTGTGAGAGGGATCCCAAGATTTGGATTTTCAGGAGGGTCTACATGGCTTCTTTTATAATAATTATTGGAAATTAAAGTATTGAGCTAAGTGGTTCTAAGAAACCATCAAATTGTTTCTTAATCAAATAATAGCAACTCTAATTAATGAACGCTTATGTTCGATCTCAGCACATGTGCAGTGATATGTCCAAACCCGAATCACAAGATCAGTTTTGACGCAATACTCCCGCCTACACTTCGGTCTACCCCTCAGGCGTTCACTCATTCGATGAGTGTTATTACTTTTTTAGGGATTCGTCGCAAAGCTTTCACCGAATTTTATCTTTCAGCAGTACCCCTATTCGGTGTTGTATAGCCTTCCTAATTCGTCGGGACATTCATACTTCTTAGGTCTAAATAATTTATCCAATACATTTTCAAAAAATCGTAAGGCACTATTCAATAATGACATTTCGCATCCGTTAATAAGGATAATAGATTGGGCAGATTTGGATTTACTTATGTTTTTGGACAAAAATTGTGATCTAAGTAGTTTCGAAATTGGAAAGTAACATGTATTTTCCTTCTTTAAAGTCAAATCATAATTGCATATTAATAATCTTATTAAATACATTATCCATTATAGTAACTTAACCTCTCACCTTTCATTGAACAGATGATAGTTATATCATAAAGCATTGGTATATCGTCCGTCTATATAGAGTATATAGAATATATTGCAAAGAGAACATTGATAAATAAATACAATACAATAGCATTTCAGTAGCTTTTAAGAAGCGGCATAGATCTTTCAGAACTAGAGCACATTTCAGGACCCGCTAAGAATTCCTCTAATTGTTCTAATTTGGTTGACATCAGCGCATGAGCAGGACGTTCTTTCTTGGTGTGTTCCTTTTTAGTGCTAATGTACTCTCACTAATTAGTGACTGGGCTCTGGCACTAACAGCCTTCCTTTCACAGTCCACTCCAAAGCTGTAACAGCTGCTGCAAAACTGGAACGAACCTATTCCCCTACAGTTATTTATGGTAATTCAGAACGGCGGATTATAATTTTATAGAATTGTTTTTTATTTATTTTGCAATTTTTTCTGATAACATGATTTAATTTCAAAGCCAATCCCTAGTTTTAGTTGATTTTGTAATGTAGCTCAATATATGTAAATAGCATTTGTTGATAATGCTCTATTCGATCTTTTAACGTTGTCGTAGTACATCGACCAATGTACCAAGTAATTGTTTTTTTACACTATTTTACTCGATATATCTGCCTCTTATCATGCGATTTCGTGGGCAGGCTGGCAGCGATGATTCCCTTCTAATTATGTTTAGTGTTATGATCTTCTTGAAAGATTGGAACATCGTCGTCATATATTGACTAAATAAAAGCTATTATATTGATATGCAGTAAATAAACAAACGTGATATTGGGGTCATTCCGAATGAAATCACCAAAGATCATAACCACAACGTCTCAGATTTACGTTGATTTTTTTTTACATTAGTAATACCTACTTAATTCATTAATAATAACAATAATAGTCATAAAGGCTTAGCTAACCCGAAGGTTGATGCCAATGCCACGTTTCTCATACATAAAGAACAGTGGGAAGGATAATAATTTTGTAAATTCTAACTATTAAGTTTTATACAGGAAGCGCGAGCTATGGAATTTCGAAATTGAAAACTAACAAGCATTTCCCGCCTTTAACCTCGATTTTATTTCCTCATCAATTTCGGTTTTCCTAGTTACCGCAGACCTTAAATACTTAAACCTATCTACCTGTTCAAACATATTTACTTCTATATCTGTATCACCGAAATTGCTCGCGTTTCTACTGCTAATTATATTTTTTTTTTCATCCGGCATAATCATCGGAACATAATTTTTAAAAAACTAAACTGTATGTTATTCCGACTTATAAAGATTAGAATCATGCCAACTTCCTGACCAAACCTCGAGTAAATACAATCAAGATGTTAAGTCCCGATATAAAAAGAAAGAGTAACCTAAATTTTAGTTTAGATTTCACCTTTTCTTAGATAACATTTTTGTTTAAAAAATATGAATCACAAATAGGTATCTATCAAAACTGGGTAATTTCAATAAGTGTGTAAGTAGTCCAGGAAGTGTTCGTTTTAATTTTGTCTGATTAGCAGTGATTAAAAATCTCCATTAGTTTTTCTCTGATTCATCTGACTTTTCGTTATAAATCAATAAATGAATAAGAGTAATTTTAGAACAACAAAATTTTGTATTATTAATGTTCATTTTCCGCTTTCTTAAAACAAAATACAACACTAGAACCAAAAAACTCCATAAACCTTAATATATTTTCACACCATCAAAATTCAGTCGTTTCCTAACTAAGCTTGATTTCTCTCCATGCTCGATAACGTCATTTATGTTTAATTGTTCACTCCGAAGATCTTAATCTCTTCAGGGCGTGACTATGATTAAATTTTGGTGTTCATGTCACGAAATAAATTATTAGAACAAGGAAAAACGTAGCAAGCACGTAACTTCGTTAAAGAACACCCGTCTCATTTTGGATTAATGAATTTAATATGTTCATTAATGCATTTATAGTGAAAAAATATTTATGAAATAATTTATTTATCAGATAAGTTTAAGGAACTCTTCGTCAATATTTTTAATGAGGAAAATATTTGTCATTCTTCACCTACTGAATATCAGATTGCTGAAACGTTTTTAAAAATACAGAATAGGGAGCAACTCAAAATAGCCATCGGAAAATGAAAATCTTATGTAGCAGCGAGAACTGACAATATTCCTATGTAACTAATAAAGACATATGGTTAAGTTGATGTATCTAACATACACCTTTTAGTTAAAAATGTCTGAGAAATTGAGGAAAATGCCTGAGCTGCATTCCTCAGTTGACTCAGACTTGTTCCAATTCATAAAAATCGGCCAAAGAATTAATTGTAATAACTATTGAGGAATTATCGCTTCTTCCTGTATGTTATACAATATTTATTTTAATTATAACTTGCTGAATCAGGAAATATGCTGAAGAAATTATTAGTGATTACTAATGTAATTTTTTGCAAAATCATTCAGCTACTGATATAATTTTTACATTACGTCAAATATTACAGAAAAAGTTGGAATACAATGGAGTCGTTCATCAACTGTATATAGATTTAAAAAAGGCATACGTTTCTATTGAACGCCAGAAGATGCATAATATTTTGATTGAATAGGGAATAGCAAAGACTTATTATATCTAGTAGGGATGCACATTACTGAAATGTGTAATAAAGTTCAATTTAGAGGTTCGGTCGGGATCAAAAAAAGACGATTCTCTATCGCCTATCTAGCATAGAATACGTTATTATAAATGTGGTGCACTCCATAAAGGGTTTAACTATAAGTGGTAAAATATTCGTGCTTGGATATGCTGATGATTTGGTATTATTAGCCGAGGACGGGGAAGCTTGCTAAACTAAATACAGCTATGTCGATAAAATTTAGTAAGGAATAGGTCTCGAAATAATTACGAATAAAACAAAATATATGGTTAGCAGTTGAAACGGGGGCAATATCTGTGAGAGAGATATTAGAGAAAATACGTTTAATCATGTAGAGAGGTTTAAGTATTTAGGTTTTATACGAGAAATGCCAGTTATTTCTTAATTTCGAAAATACTTAGCTCATACCTCCTGTCTAGAAACCAAAACATTTAAAATTTACACAACTATTATCCTTCTTACTTGTTCTTTATAAGGTCTAAGGTAAGAACAGTACCTTAAGGATTTTCAAAATGAAGTATTACTGTATAATATATTTGAATACATTTCAGTACATAAATATTTGAAACGCATGAATATACATATTTATTCTCCTGTTCTTTCATTCCTTCCCACCAGCCTGATAATATGGGTCTTCACTATCGCCTTAATCAAACATTTCATTTTTTAATACATCATCTACTCCTCCTTCTATTCCTCTTCCCTTCCAAGATGATTTTAAACACTTCCATGGGGTTATTAAAATCGTTTCCACTTCCTTAATACTATTAATACGTAAAATTTCCTAGCCGACACGTTTATCCAAATCCACTTACTGTACATTAACATTGCGTTTATGGAAACTATATGAAAAAATGACCTACGATTCTATCTGCGATGTTCTTCTATTGCCATTGATACGTAATAATTATAATAATAAGGCGATTTTATAATCCTTTTATTTCGGGATGTTCGTCTATTGCAGGTGTGGCCAACTTTTCTGTATATAAGATCTACTTTTTATCTTATAAGTGTATCGCGATCGACTTGTTATCATAGACGTTGTCTAAGGGGGACTAGGGGGTGTGAAATGCATACTATGTTTACACACTGTTTCAATATCAGGTGCATTCCAGCGAGGTATGGGTGGATAAGTAATATATACAATCAAAACTATTTTTTAAATCACTTATTAAGTTTTTGAGACATAGGCTCATGAATAAAATAAATTTTCAAACCCAACTTTTGATGGCAGCATTGCGTAAATAGGTTACCTAACAATTCGATTTGCCAACACTTTAAATGTAATTTAATTTTTTTACCAAGTGCAATATATAATGTGTTCATAAGTGTGAAAAAGGTGTCATAAAGCTGCACAGTATGGCTGATAATTTATAATTTTTTTTTTAGGGGGGAGCAGGAAAATCTATTATGAAAGAATAATATGACTTACTTTTTGCTAAGATACCAATAGCTCACTGAGTAAACATCGCACTGAAATACAGATATACGGCTTAGCTACCTACGTAAAAAACTACAACAATAATTATTTAAAGGGCCAAAAAATTCACGTTTAGGGGGATTAAAAGAACACGGATAATTAATAACTTTTGATCTATATGAAATATGTCTCAAAATATTGGTTGAAAGTAATGTCTTTTGCAATCGCTTCAAAGTCTGTTGTACACGAAATTCAACCCCAGACATTTTGAGCGATCAACGTTGTACCCAAATTGGCCTCGCAATCGACCAGACTTTTTGGCCCACCTGGTCTATTGGATGTTAGTAGCTAAGTGGGTCGTGGATGCAATGATGAGGAGGAACAAGTATAGAGAACTTTGTAACTGAGTGAGTGGCAGCGTCACCTTAGCAACCTCATGTCTGCAACGGCGCCGGTTCGATTTTAAATCGGGCATGTTAAGTTTAATTTCGTGGCGATCCCAGGAATGAAAAGTAGACCCTTCCACTCTGGTTGGTTGGCTACATCCAGGTAGCCAAGCCAGGTTCCTTCCTTCATCCCCATGTGTCCGAAATGACTAGGTGACGGGTAAAAAAAAAAAGATATACAAGTCTGGGAAACATAACCTAACATTGCCAATGTACATAAACATTGGTAATTTACGTATATGGGCAATGTTAGGTTAAGGAGCTTGTGACACTTTATTCATTGAATCTTTATTAATATTTAGTCTATTGATCCCATTGTTTAATTAATTAAATTCAAGTCATATTCTAGAAACGTTGCTTATTTCACCTCAAAATTTCGAATCATACTTTGATGTTGCTATAAATCTTTTTATGGCTCTAGATAACTACACTAACAAGTTTAGTCTAAATTTGTTTACCCTTTGTCTACGAATAGTAAACAAAATAAAATTTATGAAGAACGGATTAACGAAAGATGATTAACGGATTGATTGGTATTTCTTACGGTTCTACCTAAAACTACGCTATAAAGTTTCGTCGAAGTCAATCAAGCCGTTTTATCGTGAAAAGCAACAGAAAACATCTAGCACACAAATAAAAATTTACACGAGTTATTTTATTTATGAGATTATTTACCATTAATATCATGTAATAATATAGCCTTTTATAATATTGGATCTTAACTTCAGAGTGGGTTGTAGTTTTCTTTTATTCGTTCTTATCTCCTACAGTTGAGCCTTGAGTGTCCCAAGCATCTGTTGTTCCATTTGGACTATTGTGCTCATGGTCCTCTTTGTCGTGTTTCAATTCCTATCTTTCTTATATTCTATTTATTAATTTTAATTTTCTCTTGATTAACCAATCGTTTTTCTTTGTGTTTTTAAGCTCTCTGATGATTTGAATTGAAAATCTTTTTTTTTTTTTCTCTTGCGTTTTTAGTTTTTTGATCTTTTTAAACGTATACAATATTGGTACTTAAATAAAAACTCACTAAATCATTGTTATACAGCTAATTTGGACAGTTTTAGCATAGAATCTGTAAGATGTGTAAATATACTACCTTTCCATAGAGCTACTAAGCAAGGGAAAAAGAGGAAAAAAAAGAAAAAATAATGATCTAGTGTGGCGATTGGGAAAAAAAATAAACCTTAATAATTCTATGTTACTCATACATCGGTCTACAACTACATAATATATAATTATGATGTATATAATCTTTTCACTTATTCAAAACTGGTTTTAAGGTTTTAGTAAAATAACTTGTATCCATGTTAAGTATCACTCTTTTTTATTACTTCAAATGTTTAACGTTTCGGCCAAACTGGTCATCCTCAAGGACGATCTTAAATATAAATTTACACCTCACATCCAACATTTTAAAAACTTTTTGCTGGCTATTCGACCCAAGGCAATACATTTAATCAAATAAACTTATTCTGTAGATTTTTTATTTAATTTTAAAATTGCGAATTACAGATTACTTTAACACTAATATCACTCACCGATAATTTGGATACGAATTATTTTATTTAAATTATATTATTATAATATTTGTGGCTTGAAGTAGCAGCAACCAACCTCAAAATACTAGATACCCCCCCAAAAAAAAAAATTAATTTTAAAACAAAAAATAAAGTTTCTTTGTTTCAACATCAGTGTTATATCTGACAGGGGGACATGAGGGCCGTGCATGTTGGGGCAAAGGCACCTTCCAAAAGGTGTAGGTTCGATTTCCTATTGGGGCAGTTAATATTTATTTCTCTGTGGTCCCGAATAATGAATCTTGACACTCTCACCTTGGTAATTACGCGGCGGCAACTCTGGTAGCCGCCAGAGTTGGCGAAAAGGACCAGTTGGCCCACTTGCCGGAATAGTTCTTCCCACCAGATTACCAATACCAATATATTTGACTGGGGGATATTTTATGATGTCTGCCTTATTTCTAAACAATCTAGAAAAATCTGAATAGCGTTTTCAAGCAATTTTGAGGATAATAACCTCTTTGAGGAATGTTTTACCACAATTTTTACAGTTTGAAGTAGGTTTTCAACATTCCAGTTATTTAAGTTTTTCATATTATTAGGGGGAGGTAGAGAAGGGATGACACGCCTTCCTACATTATATGGAATGAGGTCATATTCCTATAAATAAGACCTAGAATTGGAATAAAATATATGTGTTTATTAGTGAAATTATTTAACGAACAAAAATGAAATTGTGAAAATCGAAGTAGGAAAAGCATGGTTTGATAATATAATCAGATAAGATTCATTGCACGTTGCTTACATCCTATCTTATAAGATTCTGTGAAAGCAATTATTGAAGTTTAGATTGATATTATAGGGGCGATACTGACGGACTGTAGAGAACATTTTTAAAACTGAACACCGAAAAGGGAGGATGCGATGACTTCGTTCATATAGTGCGTTATCTTTATTTTTGCAGATAAATCCTAAAATAATGACTATAGTTGCTTTCTGTATATTATGTATCGTAAGAGTCATTGATCAAAGATCCTAAGTTGTTAGTTATCTCATTTACAAGTAAATTTAAAGCGTAGGATTCTTCATGATTCAAGTTAGTCTGAATGAATAAATGAATGAATGTCATTCCCACTGACTTTCCAGGGGCCCAATAAGAAGATAACAAGTCATGTGGTTATTGTTGGAAATTTATTATCAGCTCCATATGTTATCTCGTTCGTAATTAGTGGTAACCGTAGCGGGGGTTAGGATATATTTTGTCATGGGTGTAAAGGAGTAATCTTTCTTAGTAAGGTAAGTTTTGTCATACTAACCCCGTTCAATTTCTGATTGAATATAAGAATTCAATTAGTGATATCTTTGCTGTTTGATAGTTTTTTCTAAGGTTATTTTAAGTGTAGAATTTCAAAATACATTGTCGAGTAATTTAAATACTGTAGTAATTTCAATTAATGACATAAATCCGTTGGCCTCAGTATGGACGAGACAGTAATAATCATGAGTAGTTGTTTACAGAAATTAAATAAAATGGCTAAATATCTGACAGATGAAGCAATTTTTTGTAGTATATAGGGTGGATTTTTATTTAATAGGGGTTGTTAAATGAGTAGTATATATCGTACCTTTACTAAAGTATTGACCTATCTCTCTAAATTCTAATTTCGAGAACATTGAACTTACATCTCACTCGAAGCAAAAATATAGATTTCAATCAAAGAATAATAACAATAATAATAATCGAAAATTATTAATTATTTTATATTAAGTACACTTTCTATTAAAAATTTAGACATTTTTTGGCCGAAAGCATCTTAACCGGTTAATTGTATTAATTTTTTTGAGTTTCGTAAATCTTCTTGTTTAGGTGCTATGTCATATTTTTAACTAATTTTTACTTTTTGTAAAACTTATTGAAAAATGCCAATGGATATAATATTATTGATCGTGCATCTTCCTATTGACAAATCTACCTTACAACATACCTATATAGCTCTATATCCGTACTGTGCGTTTTTGTTTGTACCTTTGTTACATGTGCATTCACGTGCAAATAGCTATGTGCACATACTTTATTTGTGGGTTATAGAGCGGGTTTAAAAGAAGGAGGAAGTATATATTGACTTAAGGTCTCTGGTTTCAGTTCTGGTTATCAAACCTGAAGGTTCATACCTAGGACACGCTTTTTTAAATATCTGATATAAATGTATAACTGCTTTGCTTTGAGATTAGCACGAATGACATTCAATTTGGTTTCATTAGTTTGTATCGTAACGTAAAAGGGTGTTACCTAGTGACAACCCAACTACCTTTAAAAGAAATTCTTCAATTCTTTAGATTTAAAGATTCTATTTAATTTGCTTTAAAAAAAAAAAAAATAGCGCCAATTTATTTAGAATTGCTCTATAGCTCACACATTTTTTTTTTTTATTTAATTACCTGAAGTCTTGAAAAAGTCAATCAGTCGCTGCTTCATTGCAAATCGTAAAGGGATCGATACACTGTCAGTTCGAATGACATTCATGGACAATTAGCAAAACCTAGATAGACGATGACTTGATCAGTGGGTGAGCGTCCATTAGCAAATGTTAGTACTTATATTACTATTGAAAAAAGAAAAAAAAAGGGTATAAAAAAAATTAAAACCCTCAGTTTTGATTAAAGTAAGTTTATAATGGCCGGTTTTAGAGAATTGCAGGTTTTTATTTTGACCATGAGGATACTTTATGGAGTGAATTTTTTTAGCGATTGCAGGACCAATTGGAGCCACTGTCATAGTAAAAGCTGTACAAGACTTACTGTCATGACAGTTTTCCCTTTTACACTATGCCTGGCATGAAGTAGATAGTTCATGTAATGGTAGTGAAGCTAGCGTCATATTCACTTTCACATGTATACATTCACCTTGACAGAGAAATGTCACACCATGTCTACCTTATTAGCCGTAACAGCAATAAATGATAGGGGGTTAACATTATTCTCAAACACTGTTGGATTTTGTTCATTTCTCGACATAAAATTGACACCAATAAAAATTCTTAACGTTCAGATTGATGATGTAGGATTAGTACTGATGGATTCTGAGAAAAATTAGAATTAAAATTAGATCATTCCACATTTGAAGTAGAGGAGAAGCAGCGATTGCTTTGTATGTATAGTTCTTTTTACTTTATTCTTCTAGGCAAATGCCGAAATAATAGGCAAACAAGCATTCTGTTTATTATAAATCGAAAGACATTGTACAAGATCCTTACTATTTGATATCTCATTTACAAGTTAGCGTCAGTTGAACTGATGGTCAGGTGAATTGATAGTTTAGTGTTTTTCGTGATTCAAGTCAGTCACGTTAGTCTTACTTTTCAATAATGACATTCATTCAGACTGAACCTATTGGAGGCCTTACGAGGTCACGTTTCTTATCCCACACAGAGCAGTAGAGAACATGATAGTCTTATCAATTATTATTTTCAGGTTTAAGTTCAGTTTGTTAGAGCAGTGCCATAGCCTAATAAGGGAGGATCCAAGGAATCTCAACTTATCTACCCCTCCTTCGAATACACATTTTGAACTTCCCTGTGTCCAAACGACAAAGTATCTAAAAATATTCTGAGTTTGAGTGTTTTTTTTTTTTGTTCTCTTTGTCGGTAGAGAAAAATCTTCCCTAAGACGAAATGCAAAAAACCAAAATTCACACAACAATGTGAGATTCCTGCTCAATAAAAAATCACCTCACAATTCTTTACCACTTCGCGGAACTGATTTCTTTCCAAATTTCATTTCTATCTCGTCTTTTTCTCGACCAAAATCTGAAAACAGAAGAACGAGTGTTCCACGGTATCACCCACGGAATCATAAGTCGCACGATGATGTATCCTCTAGTTTGAACCCGACTAAGTATGCCCTAAAGCAACCAGACCCTGTAAGCAGTTTGGTGAGGTAATAATCTACCTCTCCGGATTTCCGAGATACCCATGTTGATATCGAGAATCAGATGCTGGGTCCAACTTCCAAAAGGTGAAGGATTCCGGCGTTTCTTCCGTCTTTATGAGTACAATTTCTATTTTCTTTTACTGGTGTAGTTCAGTGAGCATCTGGCTCTTCTCGTTTTTTTTTTTTGGAACAACAGGAGGCATTCATCTGCCAAAAAATCAATCTTACACATCTGCGATGAAGTAGCTACATTATCCAGAAGCTTTTTTCAATTTTCTCTTGGTTCACCTATATTTGGTACAATCATAGCCAATTCATTAGTCACTAGCGCTGCTCTGTTGGTAACTTTGTGGAGGTTCCCATCGAACCGAAGTCTGGGGTTAAGCTGCACTCCAAGATATCTAATAGATGGCTTAGATAAGATTTCAAATGTTGGACGGTGAGACTGTTTACCTCTATCACTTTCCTACCAGTTATTACCGCTACCTCAGTTATATGATAAGTAAGATGAAGGCCAGCTGCTAAAAGTCTTGTGTGACGACTACCTTAAAATTACATTTTTTGGTATATGCTGGGATGTTAAAGCACCTGTTCGGACAATCGACCAACCGGAATTACCACTTTAGAGAATCAATTTTACACTGTTTATATTTTCTCAAAACAGCTCTAACGTTTTTAATCAAACTCAGTAAATCAATGTACAATTAAGTTTTAAATAGTCTATTGGCTTAAATGACGAATTTTAGAAATTCGTCTTTAAAGTACTTTTAATTTTGTTATAAGAAATAAATAACAGTTCTCATTGTTAGTAATAATAAACGATGCATGTATTCAAAAATTTAGAGAATTTGATATATAATTGAAGGTGAAATTAAGAAACATCTTTCCGGCTGGATCAGGTTTCTTAAAATTAATTTGTCTATGAGCCTCTCCTCCCGAAAAGAAATTCTGGATACGTCACTGAGTATGTGCTCAGTAATTTTACGTCAAAAAAGTATTCAAACATTTCCCGTCCTTTCATCTTTCTTCGGAGTCTTTGCTTTTAGTTATTGCAGTCCTTAGATACCTTACTTCTCTATATATTTTAACGTATCCCTCATATATTTATGCAATTTTTATGTCTTTTACCTTGTCTGCTATTTTACATTTTAGAAATGTTACCGTGAATAAATGAAATATGTCCTAGCCATTTTGAATTATTATCTGCAAATTCTCTCTCTCTCTCTCTTCTAATATATCCATTTTGGCCCGGTCTCAAGATAATTGGTATCGTATATCATAAACTATACATAAGGGCTACAAGTGGGTTGGATAGGCTGATGACTGTAAATCAGGGACTACCTTGCTATGTTAGTGGTTTATCACAGAGATGGTATTATTCGCCGGAAGACGGCCGTCAACCGGTTGATTTACACCCTCCCTCTCGGTTGGTGTATCCGCCAGTGTCAGCACATTTCCTTAGTCACCAAAAACATTTGTCTATTGGATGAATCCAGTAGCGAATAGGTTAGGATTTATTCTGAAATGGTTCCATCAAATTTACTCATACCTGGTTTTCATAAGTTACCGGATTTGTATTCTAAAACCTTACATTAAGAAATATGATGGAGGAATATAAAACATTTAAGATAAAAAAATTATGCAGTACATACATCATATTTATAATATAAAAACGGAAGAATATAAAACATTTAAGATAAAAAATTATTCAGTACATACGTTTTTATATTTCTGAATATTTCAGAGATATATCTACTGACTTGGTGGAATTCAACGCTACCTACCAGTTTTCTGAAAGTTTATTGTGAGATATACTTAAATTAATATTAATCTATTAAAAATTATTGATTTTAAATTGCTTGCTTGCAGAAGGCCAGACAATCTAGAGGAGACAATTTCACTTTCCTTGGAAACATAATATCAATGACTATCAAGAGTAGAGACCGTATTTTTGTGCTATTGTATATTTTGTTTTTTTGCTTTAAATCCAGCTAAACTTTGACAGAAATTCGAATCATGTAAAAGATGTTCTATTGATACTAGTTCTTAAAATTGAAATTGAACGTTTTGGAGCTGCTACACTGAAATTTGCATTCACCATTTAAATTCAATTCCATATGAAATCATAGTTTAAATTTACATATTTGACTGTTATTTACATATAAACATTTTTGTCTAGGTAGTTATATTGTTACTGGTCTGATTAAATGGAAATAGAGATTCCTGGAATTTGTAAATGTCAAAGGTAATGTTTTGGAATTCAGTTCTAGAATTTAATATCTTAAATACTCCTTTCTAAAGAGCACCTTCTTTAATTTTCATGAATCTTATAATTTTGGTAGTTCTGATATTTATAAATTGAGATTGCTTGTCATCACAATAGAAATAAAAATCAACACAGTACAATTATAATGCACTCTAAATTAATTATAGACACCTTACAAAATTACATCTATAAGCTGACACATAATTTCTTCTGGTCTTGCCCCAACTCATTAAGCCGTCTAATCCCAGAAAATAGGAAATTACACTAAAACTACAATCTGTAGATACAAACACAAAATAACTAAACATGTATTAATAGTAAATATAAATGTGTATTTTATATATATTTACCTAATGTTATGCATTTTATACTACTATTCATGTTACGTATTTTATTTTAATTCAATAATGCTTTAGCTTTTTTTATCCCCTTTGGTTTGTTATAATAAGATGTAAAATTGAGTAGTTATGTAAAATTGAATTACTGCCAAGAAAATTTTATTGTATAATGGGGTATCCTAAAGCAATATGGTAAATATTGTACATTTAATATTTATGCAATAAGAAAACATGTATGAAAAAATATATACGTATATATAATTATTATTATTATTATTTAAGTTATTAAAAATAACAAAAGTAGCTTTAATTTAAACCAAAAAGTAAAAAATATGATAGTAGTGCAAAAACAATTTAATGCTAAAATAAAAAATCTGTGAAATCCAAAAAGAGAGCAAAACTGGCAATTTTGTGCAATACATATTAAATTTTTAAAGATAATTCTAAATTGATAGTGCCATCCACATATTTTTTCCATTTTTTAAAAAATATATAATACTATAAATTGTAACTCATTTAAATAAAAAGTCTTTCATAATGTCTAGACAGTTTTTGACCATCAATAAGCATATTAATTTTATGTTTGGTTATCATAAAAGGATAGCTGATGTGACAGTCTACCTCCATATACCTGTTCCATGTACTTTAAATAAATATGTAACTAATTTAGTGTATCTAAATTTGTAAAGAGTTAGAAGTTAGTTGTGTATCTAAACTGTTCTCTACTTTCAAGTTTTAGTTATTGATATTTACACGAATATCAGGAAATTCTGAATTTCCTATTCCTTATAGTCTTTTTTAACATGATTATTAGTTAATAACAACCTGGAGGAAATAATATTTCTAATAACCATTTTTTATCGGAAGTAATTGAGAATCAGATCTTGTCTGTGAAGGGTTAAATTGGGTTTAGTGGGCACTGAATCACTAGAAATCTTGAAACATTTCTTGTTATTAGAATTCTTGTCAATTCTGTGGTAAGAGGGAAGCTGGAGTACCGATAATGGATTATTGAACGCGGTTTTTTTTAACTATTAGCATCTGCGTTAATGGTTAAGCAACAACTGTATAGCAGTTTAGGAAGAAAACCAATATACTCCCCTCTTTCGATTTCTCTATTCCATCCTGACAAACTCTTTATTTCCTAATATATTAAATACAAAACCATGATGATTATGCTTTTTTTTGGACAGAATATTGCAGCTTTTAATCAAAGGAAACCACCACCAATAAAATGAGCATAGAAATTGTATTAAAACAAATATTAAATCTAAGCTTAGTTGAAAAGTGAAGATCATACACTACTCATTGAGGAAATAGTAGTACCAATAGTAGTAAAATCTGTAGTATAATTGAATGAAATAATTAAATCATATTATGAATTCATGCGTATTTCGCCAATCTAAAAATTGATTTTGAAGTTTGTATGGAGAAAGTACAAATCAACTGATGTAAATTTGTATGAGAATTAGAGTTATAGAATATAATTTATGATACTTTTAATAATAATTAGTATCTGCGCTGCTACAAGGAACAAAAATATTATTAATTAAATGTGAAAATTACAACTATTCTTTAATTTTGGTTTCATTTAATGCACATTTATCCTAACAGCATTGTCGTTTTGTTGATATTGGCACATCTGAAGGATCACTTTGTCTAAAACAACTCCTGGTTTTTTCAAAAATACATCTACATCTATAAAGAAAGAGAAACTTACTTACATCAAAAGAAGTAATGGTAGTCATTTAGCAGCAAGGTACCATCATTGTTCAACAGGTACATTTTCAATACCTGAGAGATGATACTACTATATTGAAATTATAGTTTAGGATATAATTGAATGAAATAAATAAATCATATTATGAATTCATGCTTACTTCTGTATTTCGCCAATCTAAACATTGATTTTGAAGTTTGTCTAGAGAAAGTACAAATCAACTTATGTAAATTTGTATGAGAATAAGAGTTATAGAATATAATTTATGATACTTTTAATAATAATTTAAATAATAATCAGACCAGTAACAATATAACTAACTACCTAGACAAAAATGTTTATATGTAAATAACAGTCAAATATGTAAATTTAAACTATGATTTCATATCGAATTGAATTTAAATGGTGAATAGAAATGTATAAAACCCTAAAAATATGTAAATTTCAGTGTAGCAGCTCCAAAACATTCAATTTCAATTTTAAGAACTAGTATCAATAGAACATCTTTTACATGATTCAAATTTATGTCAAAGTTTAGCTAGATTTAAAGCAAGAAAACAAAAGATGCAATAGCACAAAAATACGGTCTCTACTCTTGATAGTCATTGATATTATGTTTCCTAGGAAAGTGAAATTGTCTCCTCTAGATTGTCTGGGCTTCTGCAAGCAAGCAATTTAAAATCAATAATTTTTAATAGATTGATATTAATTTAAGTATATCTCACAATAAACTTTCAGAAAACTGGTAGGTTGCGTTGAATTCCACCAAGTCAGTAGATTTATCTCTGAAATATTCAGAAATATAAAAACATATGTACTGAATAATTTTTTTATCTTAAATGTTTTATATTCCTCCATCACATTTCTTAATGTAAGGTTTTTTAATACAAATCCGGTAACTTATGAAAACCAGGTATGAGTAAATTTGATGGAACCATTTCAGAATAAATCCTAACCTATTCGCTACTGGATTCATCCAATAGACAAATGTTTTTGGTGACTAAGGAAATGTGCTGACACTGGCGGATACACCAACCGAGAGGGAGGGTGTAAATCAACTGGTTGACGGCCGTCTTCCGGCGAATAATACCATCTTTGTGATAAACCACTAATATAGCAAGGTAGTCCCTGATTTACAGTCATCAGCCTAACCAACTCACTTGTAGCCCTTATGTATAGTTTATGATATACGATACCAATTATCTTGAGACCAGGCCAAAATGGATATATTAGAAGAGAGAGAGAGAGAGAATTTGCAGATAATAATTCAAAATGGCTAGGCACATATTTCATTTATTTATGGTAACATTTCTAAAATGTAAAATAGTAGACAAGGTAAAAGATAAAAAAATTCCATAAATATATGAGCGATATGTTAGAATATACAGAGAAATAAGGTATCTAAATACTGCAATAACTAAAAGCATTGACTCCGATGAAATACTAAAGGACGGGAAATGTTTGGATACTTTTTTGATGTAAAATTACTGAGCTCTTACTTAGTGACGTAACCAGAATTCCTTTTCGGGAGGTTAGGCTCATGGAAAAATTAATTTTAAGAAACCTGATAATTTATAGTATTATATATATTTTTAAAAAAATGTGTGGATGGCACTATCAATTTTGCAGCAAGTAACCATCATTGTTTAACAGATACATTTTCAATACCCCTTAGCCCTTTTTGACAGACTTGTTGGTCAGTTGATCCTCCATCTTATCAACTAATTAAAGGACAATTGAGACATATATAAGATGATTTTTGTATGTTTTAGGAGTTATGTATATACAATTTTATATATGTGCAATTGTACTACATGATTTTGCACTGAGTTCTTTACAGCCCATTTTTCAGTTTTTGACTCCATGAAAATCTGGTCTCAACTTATCACTCTCTCTAATAGAAAATCATAATCACTATGATTTAAAAACTAATCCACAGAAAAGGACAGGAATTGCATGTCTCATCACAACCTTTATTACTCAGATAATAGGAAAATCTCAAATGACTTTATTAATTGGTTTAATCTTCTTATGAAAATTTTTAAACAACTTATTTGTTTGTGAACATAAACTTACAATACTTACAAATACTAGATTCAAGAGTCTAATTTAGAATTAAGAATTTAAATTAACTAGATTTAAGAATCTAATCACTACATATAAGAGTGCCTGAATCAAGATAGTTAGTACTTCAAAATTTACATATTGCTTAATTTTTTTTTTATTCAAAAAATTACTTATTAAGTAATTGAACAGTCACCCTTAAGTATGTATACAGTAGTATACTTTTCAATCTTTCATTGTTTAATCAGAATTACCTAAGCTTGTAAAAATTACTGAGAGAATTCATGTTTGCATTTTTTCTGAGTTGGAATGAATCACTTGAAAAAGTTTAACTTGAAGCAAAAATTGGTCACCAGGGGAAGCATAAATATGCCAGTATATTACAAATAGTGGAGGAAAGCTGGATTATCCAATTGGGTTGACCAACCAATTTTTCCTTGACTATGTTTTGTGGTGCACAATGAAATAAAAGTCAAATCTCATAGGGCAGATGAAAATCTACTTTTGCCTCTAGCATACTTAATCCTACACTCACCACTTTCAAGCTAAGTTGAAAATTAATCACCTAGCAATGATTTTTTTAACATCATTCTGATACAAACTTGGAACATTGAAGAAATCTGTATCTCATTTATTAACAAGTATTTAGAGTTTTTTTTTATTATCTAATTCCAATGAAATTGTCTTCTCTAACTTACATTGAAATTTTATAGTAACATTCTTATTTCATTGAAAACTTTAATAATGAGAATTATTAATAATTACAAAGTTTTAAATCAGATCTCTTCTTTCTATTATTCTGATGCTATATCCATATCCCCTTTATTTGAGAAGGAATGCGATTTTTAAAAATGGTTACAACTAGACTGTAACTAGAAATAAATTGCTGTTCTTACTCATTTCTTTTTAAATCCTATTTTCCTTAAATTAATTTTAATCATACCACTAAGAATATACTACTTAATAGTTATTATACCATTATTTTCATGCTTAAATATGATATGATGACCTTTGAAGAAGACATTCTGTGGTAGCAATTTAAAAATGTGAATAAAAGATCTAAATAATGTTGTATAATGTGAATTTTCCTGAATTATAACTCACTAAATTTAGAAGTTGAATTCACTGAATTTGTATGGGTTAATTACTTTGAATGCCATGAAGCAACAAAAAAATATTTTATTGTATATTATATGAGCAGAAGATGATTCCAAATTTCCTCATACTGAATCTACTGTCAACCATTGATATTTCATTTTGTATCATAAGTGTGTGAGATGAAGGTATGTAGGTTTAATAATTTATAGGCCAGATTATAAGGCCTCTATCAAGACTGAAAACAAAAAACTAGATAATAACTATAACTCAGAAGAAAAAAAAATGTATATTTTCTAAGAGACTAAAAACAGTTTAACAAGTAATCTAAGTAGATAGCAGATGAAACTACAAGAAGATTAATTTTAATATTACAAAGGGAGGAATGATACATATCAATATGCGAGAGAAAACAATAAAATGGGAACAATGATAACAAATATTGAATCAAAGATAACATAATAAATTGAAAATGTAGGAAAAGATTTTTTTTTTTTATCACATTCCCCTGTCCTCTCTTTTTTTCCCCCTTATTCACTTTTCCTAATAAACTGTATTTACTCTGCGTGTTACTGTACATCTTTTGTCTATTGTATCATGTATAATGTTTTATTTCACTTATTTCACTATGTTAATTTAAATTTATATTTTCATTGGTTGAATATATATATTTTAAAATTATTCTTTTTATACATTTTCAATATTTATTATCTTATCTTTAATTTAATATATGTTATCTTTGTTCCCATTTTATCATGTATATTGTTTTCGCTCACACGTTGTTATATATTATTCTTGTTTTTGTAATATTATAATTAATCTTCTTGTATCATCTGCTATCTACTTAAATTTCTTGATATACTGCTTTTAGTCTCTTAGGTATATACACTTTTTTTTTTCTTTTCCTCTGAATTATAGTTGTTATCTCGTTTCTTGTTTTAAGACCTCATGAAGGTTTGAAATTCAGGCAAAAACCTCAGCACAAATAAATAAGTTTCAATTGTGTATCATTACTGACCACAACCTCCCCCCCCCCCTTCCCTCCAACAAATTTCCTCATACTGAATCTACTGTCAACCATTGATATTTCATTTTGTATCATAAGTGTGTGAGATGAAGGTATGTAGGTTTAATAATTTATAGGCCAGATTACTTCACCAAAATTATAATTTTTAATATAATTTGCCACCACTGTACAAAATAAAAAAATTAAATACTATAACTCTCAACTAAATGAATCTGCGTAAAAGACAAACAATTGTTTAACTTACATCTCAAATCCTGTACACATCTCAAGATTAAAATTTGTTAATTCCAAACACTAGATTTTGTCAATATCAATAACTGTCTACACCAATGTTACCATATTGTATATCTTTAATAGGTACATTTTTATGAAAAATTGAAATATGAAATGGTACTGTCAGACCTTAATTCCTAAGTTATAGATATTACATTTGGTTAGATACAAATAATATATTATAAAAATATACTTTTGGTGAAGTAATCTTCCTACAAATTATTAAAAAAATATTTTTCTATTTCAAATTCTAAAAGCAATCAGTTTAAAGTTTTTTTTTTTAAGAAATAAATTAATTTTGTGGGAAATATATATGTATCCAAACTTCATTTGCATATTTTTTTAAAATTAATATTATTTATAGGACAAATTTGTCATTTTCTGTTTAGAAATTTTACATTACAGAATGTATTATAAGTACTTAATGGTTTTCGTTTTGAAGGTGGCGAAATTTTATTATTTTACAAAACCTTAAACCTTTGTAAAAAAGTTAATTTATATAATTATTTCACATTATTGATTTTGTTATAATACTTTTTCATTTTTTTTTTTCGTTGAAATTCGATTTATTATTTTCCCTGACTGAGTATCTTTAAATTTTATTTGAAAATTAAGTAGTTTCATTTTCAATAAATAAATCATATGAATGAATGAATAAGACTTATTGAACAAGACTGTTTAAAATTTAAAGAAAGGCCATAAAAAAATGCTCTAAGCCATCTGATATTCTTTAGGAGCTTCTGAGTACTGCTACATACATATGTGACTGCTACTATTATATGTATATTAGAACCATGTTTCAATGTTACATTAATATAAAAGTTATATTGATGGAGTGGCATAGCGTGGGTATCAGCCGCCCCAGAAAGTGGAAGATTTTGTCCCCTCTCCCTTATTAGGGTTTTTTAATTTTAAAGACCCAAATATACAGTAATTCTAAAGAAATTTTAGGAAAAACAGCAATAAAAGTGCTGCTTGGGCCACCCCTTCTCTCCTCCCTCCCTTCTCCCCCCCCCCCTTGCTCTCCCTAGGCTACACTGCTATTAATGTAACTCAAAAATTTAACTTTTGGGAAAATGAATCTCAAAGATTTTATTTTCTAAGTTAAGATTCATTTTTTATTACTGTCTGATTACACTACTACTATTTAAACTTCTAGATATTAAGTTAGTTTTTCATTGAATAAAATTACATATTTAATGAAGGCATTTTATTACTGCATGTTATGTTAGTATCGCATTGAGAGTGAATTATGTATACATTTCACTTAAAAATAATAATATTACATTAATAAATCTGTTTAAAAAAAATATTTTTAATTTTACACTTATAAAATTTATTTACTCACTGATTTATTGAAATATCTTGTTTTCTTTTCTTTCTTCTTTTTTTTCATTTTTATTCTTCATATATGATGATAACGGAATTAACTCTTTACTTTTTTTTTTAATTTACACAAATAAAATAAACAAGCATTTACGACTTTTTCCAGTCATTATCGTAAAAAAATACGCACCGTGCGGAAAAAACTTCGTTAAATGTAATTATTAAATTATTTACAACTCTTTTATAAATTTTAATAATAAAAGCTTAGATTTTTAAACGTATTCTCCTGTTAAAACCTAAGTAGGTCATTATTGGCTCACGGATTAAGTGGCTTGTCACTGCCTTTAAATATATTATATATATGTATTATATACTGTAGTATGATCCGTAATTCATTATTATGAATATATATTTATCATTTTAAAATTAGTATTATATACATATATTAAGATATTTGTACAGTGCAATATCTATATAAATTGAAAAAAAATATATTAGAATTTTACATTTGAAAATTTCAGCTCCAAAAGGTGCTTGACGCCATTTTGGAAAAAAATTGAATTCTATGTCTCCAGATGTATGTTAAAGAGAACATAATGTCTTAATAGCATGAAGTCCATTATTGCACATAATTGAACACTCAGTAGATTAGGATTAATTTTACATATTCTATGATGTCATTTACTTTAAGTTAATTTTTTATTCCTTAATAGTGTAGTAATAAATGTTACCATATTCAGTACCCATTATTCTATAAAGCCAATTCAATTTGGTTTTGTTCAAACATTGGCCATAATACCCATTACTTAATTTTAAATCTTGCAAGTATAAACAATTTATATTTACATTTTTATGAAACCTATTTGTTAAATAGTTTAAATTTTCCTTTCGAAATTTCACTAATATGGTTACATAATAAGTTTGGGTAATTTATTTTTCAGATCAGTGGCATGAATGGCTCTCATCATGTGTCTATCACTTGAAATGTCGAAAAGGGATGATGATTGAAATGAACACGGACCCAGACAGAATGCATCAAATTTACAATCTTGATAATCAATATATTTCCCCAAGCAACATCATCTGACTGAAGTCTATGAAAAAAGTAAACATCTATTAATTTAAATATTATAAAATTTTACGTTAGAGGAGCAGATCAAAATTCATATCACCCTGGAATCATAAATTATTTTCGGCAAGAATTCTAAATTTGAAATACTTTAGTTCATATTATTTCTGAATTATACTATTTACTGAATTAATAGACTTTGAAGTTTGTATTTTGTCCAAATCAAAAGACATTTTGTCTGAAAATGGACAGAATGCATCGAGATCTTGTACTATTTATGAAGCAATATCAGCAGTATTTCTCAAATCCTAGTTTTAACATTACCTCTGCTTGTGTATTTAGGGGCTATACAATATTTTGTGTTTCATTAACTTCAATTTTGTTGAATTTTATTGTTTCTAACAATCCTGGAATCAAATAAATTGGCTTGGCTGTACTTTTCTTATTTATTTCTGAATTTAATTTTCTATTACTCCACCATTCAATGATATACAACCTACAATTTTTATAATGACAATATAATAATCATTTTGTTACTACTTTTTGTGAATTCTCTTGAAGTTTTAAATAAAATAAAAAAAAAAAAAAAAAAAGCCGCTTCATTAAACTATTTGAATGAAATAGAAAGTACAGTAAAAATGGTATCTGTTAGGATAAATATTTATGTTTAAAATAATGTAATAGAAAACAAGGAGTGTGAAATATATCATTGATTAATTAATCTATTCCAAAATTTATTTCTCTGAACCATTAATGTGATGTTTATTATGATGATTTACTGAAAAGTAATTTGGAAAGATTGTTTTAAAATTGCTCAATAAGCCATTAAAAATTTTTATCAGTATTTTTTGAGTAGATATAGCCCATTAAACTTTTAACTGCTTCTTTTTAAACTTTTTTTACACCTTTCTGTATTTGTTTACTTTTCTCATTCTAGCAACTTTTTATCCTGTAGGAATTTCTTTTTGTTTGTCTGGTATATATTATATTAGTAGGTTTATTCATCCTACTTTTAAAAAATGTTGTAAACTATTTAATTTCACCTTATGATACTGTTTGTTTCTTTTCTATTTTGTAAAATATTTTATACACTATCTAATTTTTAAAATTTGTCTTGGTTCTTATATAATTTCATCACTGTGAAATTTTTAAGAAATAGAAAATAAATATATTTATACCTAAACTATTACAGTGGATTAATATATACTTTTGCCAGTTATATCTATTGCAGATTCTCATATGGCATAAGTATGGATTTTGTTTTAGTCTCAATCACTATTATTAATGATAATTAATTAGTCCACTAATAAGCGCTTATTATCAACCATTTTTATAATAAGTTAATTTAATTTTCATCCACTTGAAATATGAATGATGAAGGATTATGGGATTTTGGTTATAAAAGTATCATGACCTTATTTATTGCAAATATATGAGTCCTAAATTTTATGTAATTTTTTTTTTTAACCCAGTAAAAGTTCACCGCAGCCACTAAGGGCCTATTGTACATCATCCTTTCCTCTGTTCAAAACAGGTCAGATTCCTTTGAGAATCTTGATATCACATACGGACCAACCTTCTCACAAAGTTTAGAATATAAGATACGATCGGTGACTCTGTCAGTCTCATTTTATAGAGATGCTTATTCAGCTGACAGTGTCCTGTATATAGTCCTGTCACCCATCTAAATATTATATTATCTTAGTTTAGAGAATGGCAAAAAATACTCTGAGTATGAAGTATAGAGTACAGAGTATTTTACTTAAATATTCATTCTGTTCGAGTTTTTAGTACTTCAGTCGATGACTAATGAGTACAAAAGGTATTCTGCTCTTACCTTGTAAGTACTTTCTATTTACTATATTTACTTATAATTATTGTACTTTGAGTATTTTAAAAGTAATCAAGTACTTCATTCTGTTAGCGTACAAGAGTAGCATTTAATGCCTATATTGGATGTGTAATATTGGTTTTATGCATCAGTTTTCAGCCATTGCTGCAATTGTCGAAGCCACTGCCATGGTGTAAGCTGTATGATAGTTGTAGTCCTAACAGTAATTACAATCTTTTGTATTAGTTCTGATAAGATTTTTGATAGTCTGTAGAACGCCTGTGAAATTTACGTCTTAACAATGAACTGTTGCAGATTTCATCATTACAGTCACTGCCATGGTATATACTGTATGACTGTTGCAGTTATGACAGCATTTATTGTCAATAGTCACACTAGTTGTAGCATGGTTGTTCATAGTAGATGTAATGTCAGTGAAAGAACTGGCATATATATACACCTTGACTGTGAACTAACCTCCAGTTTTCAGTCATTGGAGCAAACTGTATATATTGTATGACACAACCATGACGGGATCTACTGTGAAACTACTATCCTGTTAAATGAAATATGTATAATAAGCCCAAACAATGATCTGTTGCTCCACATCAACTGCAATACAGATAGATAGAAAATATTTAATTATAAAATAATTATTTATTATAATTTCTCCTTGTTATGGTGTAACTATTATTATTATACACTAATAAAAAGTGTCTTTAGTTATAAATATTCACAATGCACCTATTTTGATAAAATGATTCTTCTTTTGACAAAACCAGTTAAATGAATGGACTCTTTTTTTCTAACTTAGTAGTTTTTTGTTTTGTTTTTTTCAAGAAATCATATTTTAACCATTAATATTATAATTATTCTGGCATTATGATACAATACATTTAATCATAGTTTTTCAATAAATTTCCTTTAGTGATAGAAGATTAATGTCCTTTCAGTTTTTAGTGTTCTCCGTTCAGGCAGTTGTCTAGATGTGTGATATGAGTATGTTGATTACATTAACCATCTAAGGAAACATTAAAAGTGTTTATTTTAATCAATTAATGATTTAATGAAACTTAAATTTTCAGTAAAAGTAATGATTACTGAATTACTACTTGTTATAGATAAATTATTTTTATATATGAACATACCCACTAAACCTTTTATGTGAAGGTTTTTGTGAGAGTGTATGTGCATATTCAAATAATGTTTGAATTGAACAAAATATTAGTTTAGGATATAATAATAATAAGTATTGTTGAGACTTCTTTAAATAATTTGGAGAGTATAGGAGAAAAACTGGATGCCAATTTTCAGTAAAAGTAACGATTACTGAATTACTATTTGTTATAGATTAATTTATTTTATATATGAACTTACCCACTAAACCTTTTATGTGAAGGTTTTTGTGAGAGTGTATGTGCATATTCAAATAATGTTTGAATTGAACAAAATATTAGTTTAGGATATAATAATAATAAGTATTATTGAGACTTATTTAAATAATTTGGAGAGTATAGGAGAAAAACTGGATGCCACAGTTTTCTTAATTCTGTTAAACCACACTGTTTGATGGCACATTTACTTATTAAAGAGGAAACATTAAAACACAAATTTATGAATACTTAGTAAGATAATTATGGATAGAAAAACTTGTTTTTCAGCTTAACAATTATTATTATTATTATTATAAGGACATTACAATTATCAATTTTTCCTTTAGTTTTTAATGTATAATAATTATTTTTGTATGTACTGATGAATGTATGGCAGAGGGTAGCAAAGGGTGTTAAGTATTATACTTTCAATTCCTTGTTCAAGGTTTGAACCCCAGCAGTGGGATTTTATTTTATACTATAAGATGTTATTCAACTCATGGTACAGAGTACCTTTTGAGGTACGGTCAGCTTCTATAAAGCAAAAATTTAATTTGTTTCTCAGTTGAGGCAAATATCAGTTGAGTGTGATACTGATTATGCTATCCAATGTGAAGGTTTTTGGTTCATTATGATTTTATATAATTTGTAAATACTTTATTAATGAAAAATTGTTAAGAATTGTATTTGAAATTAGCTAAATCATATTGTTGTTTTTATAAATGTTATATCTATTCTTATATTTTCTTTAATAACTAATTGTCCATAGCTGAGGCTAAGGAAGACTGAATAAGTGGAGAGGGTAATAAATGCAAAAATGAGAAAAATATTTCCACAATAATTTTAATTGAAAATTAAAACAGCTATAATTTTAACTGATCACTAACTACTAAATTAAATGATAATCGAAACATTAAGAACTAGGATTAATATTTCATTTTAACTGATGGCACTCCTATTGATGTTATGTTATTTGATTTCAAATAAATTTGAACTTTGAATTTGTAGTTCTTTCAATGCGACTTTAATAGGTGTAAAAGATGTCTTCATATCAATATTGTACCAAACATTATTTTAAATAAATTTTTATCACTAATACTATATATTTTTTAGTTTAACTATGGCAAAGGCTCGAACAAAAGGTCCAGCAGTTGGAATTGACCTAGGTACTACTTACTCATGCGTAGGATTCTTCCAAAATGGACGTGTTGAGATTATAGCAAATGATCAAGGAAACCGAGTTACGCCAAGTTATGTTGCTTTCACAGAGACAGAGAGGCTTGTTGGAGATGCTGCAAAAAACCAAACTGCTATGAATCCTGCCAATACTGTCTTTGGTATATAATATATTTTTATTCTATATTTGGTTTACAGAAGAAACAATACCATTTTTGTTTTCATCTATCTTTAGTAATTTCTACTCAATACCTATATGTTTTAATTCAGTTTATAATTTAAAAGGTTACAATGATATGAAAGTTATTCGCTACATAGAAAGTATAATTAAGACAAACATTTGGGCTCTCTATAAAAAGGTTATAACTGAAAAATTTAACAAAATATAGAAACGTGTTGATAACCAATCCTTAATCCATATCAAAGGCTCTTTTGCACCATAATGGAAATTTGTTAATTGGTTGAAAGGTAAGAAGGTTTTTTTTATCCCTGAAAATTTTGATGTAATGTTAGTTATAATCTTTTTTGAGGGTGCTCTTTGTTTGTATAATTTAGGTATTCTGACATCTTTAATATTTCTCTGTAATACAGTTTTAAGAGAATATTATTTATCCAGCTTAATACATCCTTTTCTGCTTCTTAATTTATTTATTTATATACGATAAACCTAGTTACATATACATATATAAATAAATAAATAAATACAAATTATAAAAAAATAAACTGATATTATAAGTACAAATACATATGGAAAGAGGACATAAGTTACAAACATAAATTGCAATTTATGCACATTCACATATTTGTTAGCAAAATATATTTCATTGAGTTGAGAGCATATATAAAATGAAACTTGGGTTAGTTATAATTTTATTCAATAAAAATGAAATAATAATAAAGACTTAAGGATATTATCACTCTCTACATGAAAATCCAATGACACCATTCCAAACTAAAATCAACTAAATCATTCTTAACACAATCCTCAGCTCTACATTTAAGTCTGCCCCTTGGATGTTTATTTATTAATTATATTTATTAACATTTTAGGGATCCATCCGTCACTAACTTCTACTACCTTATAAGCCCATCTTATTCATCTCATTGCTATAACCTGAACTATATTTAACAGAGGGAGTTGGAATGCCAACTTTGGCTCCCTCATAACTGCAACAAGGTTCGGATCTGACCAAGGGGGGTCGACTTTTATTTCTCTGGAGGATAAAATGGTCCAAAAAATGAAAAAATGACCCTTCTCCATAGATTGAAGAAGGTGGTTTCCTGTAGATTCTGCTTCTTTCTTTTATATATTTGAATATTGAGTAAATAAATAATAATGTGTACCTAAATGATTAGTTTCAACCAAATACAATAATTAATTTATATATTTCGATTGTGTTTATTTAGTCTATAAATAAATTAAATGCTTAAACAGCAAAGCATTTTCAGGTATACTAATTTAAATATAAGTTTAATTTTTTCTAATTTAAAACTACCAGGAAGTCATTTAAGGCCTGAATAGTTGTACCATGATTATAACCTTCATTTATTATTAATAAATGTTTATTTAATAGTAATTCTAAATTTATTTATATTAATAATTAGTAGTATTTTTACATTTATTTTAGAAAAATAAATCCACATTATTTGTTTTTCCTTTTTTGATTAATAAATAAAGGTTTAATAGAAATGTATTGGTTTAGTGAAATTCATAAGTTGTAATGGAGATTTTTTTAGAAAAATATCTTCTAAGAAATTTTTGTTAAGATATCATAAAAAAAAAAAAATATTTTGTTTTGAAATTAGGTTTTTTTTACCTATATATTTTCAGGAAACCTAAAAATAAGTTAAAAAAAAAAAAAAAAAATGGAGATCTTGAAAGCATATTTTTGTTGTTCCTATTTTCACATTTATGGATGGTTGTGAGCTTTAGTCTCATGTAAGATAAATTATACGGAAGAAACAGGACCATGATTTGTATCTGATTAGAATAAATCATGAATCTCATGAAAATAAGTAGTAAATTTGTTTTGTCGAAAATCCATTCAAATTACTGAATTAAGAGTTGTTCTATCTTCTAGGCTAAACTTACCGTAATGTATGTTTTATTCTTTTCTAAAATAGTCTCAAGATTAAGTAAAGTACGTTAATAAAAATTAATCCCAAACCAATTTATTTAGAATCTCTATGGGAGTTGGCAATGTTTAGTTAGTTGCCTGGGCATTAGTGAGATTTGGTTTAACTAAGGTTAGATTAACTTTTGACTAAAAAATTGGTAAAGCAGAATTAATTTTTTCAGTTTCTCCAAGAGTGACACAAATAAAGTAATATGAAAATATTTTCACAAATGCTTGGAAAATTCAGTATGGGCATTCTTGGCTCTTTATGTCAATTAAATAGGAATAAGCGAGAGATGAGCTGAAAATAGTGATGTAGAAATGACCGACCTTAGATCAGACTTATATTATGCTTCTATTTGTGCTATTTTTTTGTATCCCTGCGGGGTACATATTTTAGTTCATTCTTTAATAGCTTTTTAGTTGTTTATAGGTAATTCATATCCTCATGTATTTTAAATAGAACTTGAAGAATAGGTTTGTGAATTTCCCACTAAATAAATTTTAAGCCTTCCTGGGCAGATTCAAGTACCCAGGCCCACTTCTGACTCATTGTTATTAAGGTAATGCTTTAACATATGTATGTAGGTATGCTAAAGCATCACCTTAAAGCTTTAACTAACCTGGTGACCTTAATTTCAGTTTTTTAGTGACTCATTCATTCATAACCTGACAATTTTCTCCCATTTTAATCACCCTATTGAAAATGTTGGCCTCCCGCTGCTACTTTTTATGTTACATATTATAACGTTAATTGTTAAACTGTAACATGTAGAGTTTATGGACACTATCATTACTGGTCAGCTGTCCTTCCTCAATAAATTTATCAGATATATGATTTATTTAAAAAATTACAAATCATTTTTATTAATATTAATTAGTCATTTTCTCTGTTTCAATTTTCATTTCATCAATTGTTTGGGCCCTTAGTATTAGGGTAGATATTTTACTTATAATCCATTCTTGTAGGATGTGATAGTATAAAACATTCCAAAAAGCTTTTGCCTTTTTATTAATTATTATAATTTATATTCTATAAATTACTTTTTGCTTGTTCAACTCTAGAACACAGTAGGTGAAGTCGAAAGTAGTGATAGTTTTATACTTCCATTAAGTGAAATCATGAAGAATTGCTGTTCATTAATCTTATAATCCAAAAAAATGAAACCTCATTGCTTCAATTACTCGATTAGATAATTAGGGATTCAAGTCAAATGTATGTCGATCTTAACTGTAATCGTAATAAAACCATAACAAACGTATGTCGATACTTAATGAATAAAGTAATTATTGATATTTATAAAAATATACCATTTGTTAATATTTATAGTTTAGGTCTTTTTAGATTTTTTTAAAAATTTATTCATATTGTTTCTATATTTTTTAATATTTACTTCCTCACAACCCAAGGTAGTATAGTTCCGATTTTGATGACATATTCAGGAATTAAATGAGTTGTTATCTAGATGTACCTTATCAATTTTATTAATTCCACTAATTTCGCATAAGCTTGTGTTAACATATTGTTCTTAATAAACCTATATTTCGAAAATAGCATGTCTGATTTGGCCCATTGTTTGAGGAAAGTTGGGAATGAGTATAAAAATGGTTCAGTATCAATTTCATCAAATTTTGGCCACAATTTTTAGTTGAATAGCTTAGCGGAATTGCTTTTGCTTGTGGAAACATATCTTTAATGATGTTCATATATTTCAAAACGGCTCCTCAGGAAGATTTCATTATCAAACAGCATTAAATTTATCTAAAAAAAAAAAAAAATTAACAAACCTGAAAATGAGCTATTGAGATCAAAGTGGTGTTAGTCATTCTGTTTTCAATCAAAATTAATTTTCATAAAAAATAATTATTTAATCAATTACTGATTTTGTTAACTTCAAATGCTTTTAATATTTGGGTATGCTTTAGGCTGACTTGTTTTGACAGATAAAGCTGTTATTTCTTACAAAAACCTTATAAAAGTTCCCCTAAAGTTTTGAATTTCTCAGATCTTCAGGATTGAAACTTACATTATTTTTGCACTCAGTGGCCAAAATATAGATAATGCTTAGAAAGCTATACTATCCTAAGTACATTTGGCAGCTTTATTCTATTTATTATTTTTTTTTTTTTTGAGCATCCAATTTTTTCAGAGCTAGTATACTTCAGCTATTTTTGGATGACACAAATTCTGGGCATGTTATAAATTTATCTTTTTTTTCTTTCTGAGGATGGTGAGTTTGACCAAGGATTCCTTAGAACCATATTTAAAATAGATATAAGAAGATGGTCGTCAGGGTTGCGGTCCAAAAAAGAAAAGAACAAATAGTTTAAAACTATTCTAAACTATTTGTTCTTTTCTTTTTTTTTACCACAACCCTGGCCATCTTCTTATATTTAAATGTTTACGGTCAACTATACATAAATACATATTTAAAATATGTCAGTCATTTTCCCTACTATACTTTGTTGTAAGCAATTAGATTAGCAGTTCAATTTCTTGGTCAACTGCTCTTGTAAATGTAATTGTTTTGAGCACTGTTGTATAATTATTGATTATTATTAACTTACTTTAAGAAGTTTTTAATATCAATATGATTTAAAGATTATTGTAGAATATTTGAATTGTATGTGTTTTCTTCTTTGTTTTCAATAAATTGCTAATTCTGACTGATTATTGAAGGATATCCATTTTACATTAATATAAATGGAAAACAGGCCAGTTGAGTAATAATGCTGTCAAGAAACCATTCTTTATTTCATGTGTTTGGATTCATTAAATTATTTAGTCGGATTAAATGATATTTCATTTCAGTTGTATTTACAAATATTGAAAAAAAAAATAAACATATGTTTGATATGTTATCTCTATAATAAAAGCAGGCTGTATTATTAATGATGGTTCCCCTTTTGGTATAGATGTACAATAAGACTGGGTACAAATAAAATTCTGATTCTAGGTGATTTAAAAATTAAAAAAATTTCTAAAACCTAAAATAAAAATTCAGTTTTCAAATAATTCAAAAAATATACTTCTTCTGGAAGATTTTGAACACTTATTTGAAAGACAAAGAAATTATCTATAATTGAAAACTAAAATCATCTAAATTGGACTAGCATTGGGAATAATTTGTTCTTTGAATCCAATGGTATTTTGTAAATATTAACCTATGAAGGTTTGAATATTAACCTATTGCAACCCTTTTTATTCCGTAAAAAAAAATTATGATGATAATTAAAAATAATTTACTCATAACTCAAATCTGTGAAAAAAAAATCTTTGAAGTTGGACTATTATTAGTAAAGAAATGTGGTATTAAATTTTCATTTAATTGTTGAATTATTTGCACAAGTTTCCTTGGAGTTGTGTTCTGTAAGATAGGCGCTAAATCTTACATAAAAACCCTCAGGGTTTTTTCTTTAACATATGTCGTTGATAAATTGTTTATTGTGTTGTGTAGTTTGTTGTGATACTTTTGGTTGGGCTGTGCTTTGAGATGTTGCAGGTCCAACCATTTAAATTTTGGATGATAGACATTTTTGGTTGAGCCACTTTCAATCTGTTCTAACAAAGTAATGAAAAACTATATAGTGAGTTTTCATTTAACCCCATTAGGTAGCGCTAGTAGCTCAAATAGAAAAAAAATGGACTCTGATCTATTCCTCTGTGCCTTTTGAATATATTCCTTATCGGCATTTTTTATTAATTATATTTGTCAGGTCAAACCACTTGGATTTTTAGAAAATATTCCTAGTAAACTAACATTTGACATTTAGAGTTCTGGAAATGGCTAGATTCTCCTCTCATGTACAGAGTTTTTGTGGCTTTAGTGCACTTACTCAGCCTCCTCTGGCTCAGTAGCAGTGAAGTAGTGAGAAAACGGCTGGGATCTCAAAGAGCCCTACTCTACCCCTCATGTATGGGGGATGGAGTGAGTTTGGGGATTCTCAGGCTGATTTTGTAAATGCTGTATATATTAGTATGGATGTAATTTAACTTATCTATGTGCATATTTTGATTATTTTTTCCTTTTTTTTTATGTATATTTTTATGAAAAATATTTTAAAAAAAAAATATTCTGGTGTGAATGTGATCTATTGTATTATTATTACTTATTGCTCCAATCTATGGTAGATTGTAATATTTGTCCATAAATGAATCAGTAATTATTTTAAGTAAACTTTAAAAAAAAAACTTTAAGTAAACAAGAAATAAATGGATCAGTAATTGGTTTGGTTGTGGAACTTCAATTTTCAAGTCTTGAATGTTTTATATGGTTATGTGTTCAATCTCGAAATAGGTGATAACTAATAACTTGTCTGGAAAATTTCTAATTCTCCACAATTAGAGTTTTGCTCTATTAGCAATTATTGGATGATAGCTTGCTATTAAAGTAACTCTATTCCTGGTTCAGGGACATGGGTATTATTATTACTTTGTTGAATGTTCCAACCTCTTAAGCAACTTAATCGTTAGATGACCAATGATAATTTAAACTATCTAATAGGTGATACCATTGTCATTACAAATAAATCTTGTTTGAATGTGGAAAATAAATTATTAGGTTAGTAAAGATCCAAGGAATCCCGCCAAGATTTAGATACTAAGTAAAATTTCCAGCTTTGTTCTTATCATTTTTTGTCTTTTATTTAAAAATATTTATTTCTTGTTGTTTATATCCCTCAGTTCTACAAATAGTGAGGCTGAATTTCATTTAAAAAAAAACAAAACAATAAATTAGTAAGGGGACACTTCTTTTTTTAACAAATTATACCATTTTTTTTCTTATTCAATTTTTGTCAAGTGGCCCAGCATGACACCCATAGCAAGCCAATTTACTATTTATTATATTTTGATGTCTAACGACATGTTGGTTATGTTCGTTGGTGAGCACAATGAAGCAAGCAAATGCACAAGCAAAAATTGAGTATCAAGTGCACCTTTTTCATCACCAGTGAAGGGAGACAGATATGAATGCATGCATTTTATTTTGTAGGCAACAATGGAGCGTCAAGGAAAATTTAACCTTTATGAATTTTTTTTAGTTTTCACAACTAAATAATTGCCTGTGTTTAGGTTCTCATAAGAAATAATATGTTCAATTTTTGTGATGAAAAAGTTACTTGACTAATGTTGCCTGTGTGTGGCTTACCCTAAAAGGATATTCCAAGAGATACAACCAAATAAATAAAATTTGTTTCATCAAAGTTGTCTTGTAAATTATACAGAATAGTCTTTATCAATTTTTTTTGAAAGACAGATTGATATGATGATAATAAATAAATTAAAGGAATTTAAACTCCTTAGTTATCTTGTAATTTTTTAGTTGAAAATAGTATTTATTATTGTTGAGATAACTTGATATGCATAAGTACCCATTTACAGACTTAGTTTAGTACATTTTATCTTTTCAACTATTACAAAGTAAAGAAACTTATGAAACTTTTACAGATGCCAAAAGGCTGATAGGACGGAGGTTTGATGACCCTTCTGTTCAATCAGACAAAAAGTTATGGCCATTTTCCATAAGTAGTAAAGATGGAAAACCTGTAATAGTTGTTGAATACAAAGGGGAGAAGAAAGAATTCTTTCCAGAAGAAATATCATCCATGGTGCTCATGAAAATGAGAGAAACAGCCGAGGCTTATTTAGGAAAAAAGGTCAACAATGCTGTAGTAACTGTCCCAGCCTATTTTAATGACTCGCAGAGGCAAGCCACAAAAGATGCTGGTACGATTGCCGGTCTCAATGTGCTCAGAATCATCAATGAACCTACTGCTGCAGCTGTTGCTTATGGACTCGACAAGAGGGTGAGTAAAATATTTTTATAATTTTCAATCCATTTTTATGAGATTCGTAAAATTATAATTAACTTATTAATTATTTTATCATCATTGAAAAATGAAAATTCAGGAATTCATTCAGTTTTTGAATAATTTACAATCCTTTTTTTTTTCTTGAACTAGTAAAATATATGTTAAGAAATAAGTGGCCGATTGCTGTAGTTGGTAATTAGCATTCTTCATTTAATATTTTATGTTAAAATGATCGATTCACTGATGCACACCTTCATTTAATTATTTATTTTTCTTGGTTATTTTTAATTCCTTATTTATTGAATGAAGCACCGTACAATCTGGATTTCCTGTTTTTATATCTAGTAAATGGTAAAAGTGATTTCTCCTTTTTAGCGAAATTTGTAATGTTGCTCAATACAAATAATTATAAGTAAAAGTTTTCAAAGTAATACTGCTGTCTAACTGGGGTGGGTCCCAGGGTATAGTCAGGAGACCAATATTGTTGCCTCTGTATTTTAAGGTAGGTAACTTTTTTTTTTTTTTATGACTAGTAGAAATATAATAGGAACGATATCTATAAAGTAAGTGTAGATAAAAAGGCAGGAGTCTCGGGTCCATGTTGATTTTTTTCAACATCGCTTGATCATTTTTACTTTAAACTGATATGTTCAATATTCTTAGTACTATTCAGTTTTTGGCATTTTTTATATGCAAAGAGAGAAATAATCTTCATTCTGATTGTTTTGAATTCTCCACCAGTTGGCATAAAATCTTACTAATATGTAGTATAATAAAATACAGTGTAAAAAAAAATTTTAACTCCAACAAGTGTAAAAAAAAAGTTATAAAATTGTGTCTTTAGTTATTTCTTATATTAAATTTAAAGATTAACCCCAAAATTAAATAAATAAAACTAGTTCTTTTTCAAAATTAGGATACAATTATAAGTAATAGGTTGCTTAGTGAACGTTTTTAAAACAGTAAAACAAATTTTTTATTTTGTTAATGGGCATGAAAGGAGAATGATTATTTTAGTGGAATTCATTTATACTTAAAAATTAACAATTAGGTGAGACCATAGCAAAATCTGTCTGTCAGTTGATGCTAGAAAATAATATATAAATTAATTAGAAACATATTCTAGTGATGATACTTTAAAATAATTAACTGGGTTAATAATGATAGTGATTGGTTAATAATATATATACAATTCAAATTTACTTATTAATTAACATATTCTATGAAATCTCTGTAGTACATTTTATCCAATCCCTTTGTTAATGTCATTATTTATTAAGTTAAATATATCTGATTTAGTAACTTGCTATACCATAACTATATCTTTTATACATTTTATTACATTTTGTTAATATATTTCAAATATTTATGGATGTAATATATTTTTGCATAGTCTGTTACTTTGTATCTAGATCTTTAAAGAATATTTCTCATTGTTTTTTGTTTGCTGGACATTTAAGTATATGTTTAAGGGTCTTGTCACCACTACAATTGAAAGTTTCAGTTATGCCTATTTTGTACTGGGAGTTATAGCGAATTCCATGATTTGTCCTTAGTATAATTTAAGTTTTTATGATTCTTCCCCTATATTTTCGTGTGAGAACCACGGTTTCGAATTATATGAGGTAACATATTTTTATAGAACTGCTCGGTGGGATTCCTCAGTCATTGTTCTTGCCATTTTTCTATCTAATTTAATTTAATCATTTTATAATAATTGGTATTAGGCAACTGTCCAAGGCAAGTGTCCATCAGTTGACCTGTTGTAATGGCTAATTTAGCCATTTTATCAACTGCCTCGTTATCTGGAATTCCAGTGCGTGGAATCCTTAATCCGTTTTAATATTATTTGATTATTTTATTTTATTGCTTGATAAGGGCTTTGTATTACTTCCATTTGGTTATTACTGATATGTTTTTTTATATTATAATAATGCGATCCTACAATCTGTTAAAACTACAAAATCACATTCTGTGGATTGACTGATGTATTTGAGCGCTTCTAAGATAGCATATAATTCAGTAGTATCATATGAAGAATAAGTGGGTAATTTTTACTGAGAGGAATAACTGAACTTAAGAACATAAATCGCAAAGCCCATGGTATCGTTAATTCTTGAGCTTTGGTATATGAGTATATATGAACATGTTGTGGCCATTTGTCAACAAGCAAGGCTTTCATAGCAGAGGCTATCATTGAATGAGACAATGCATATTTACAGACTTCTATTTGTATGTTAAATTTTTGCCATACCATTTCATAATGTAATTTATATTGAGGAAGTCTTTTAGTTGAGTATACATTACATAATGATTGATGTTACAGAGAGAAATACTTTATTCATCTATGCTGCCTAAATACATCAGGCTGCTATCTCACACAGCATACTTATATACTTATCAATCCGTAATCGGACATATATAAATTACACATACATGGTATAATAAGATATAAAGAGATATAATAAACAATTTTTTTCCCCACAGTTTCCTTTTACAATCAATTTCGGTCTATACACCAAATACAAATGTTTCTATTCATTCCTTTTTTTCTTTCTCATTTCTGCTCCTCCAATTTCACCATTTCAAAATTTTTTAATTCACCCGATCAACAAATTCGCTCTCCAGAATTCACCCTCCTAGATCCTCTTCAGTGACTCACTAAACAAATTCAATATTAGACGGCAATGTGAGATCAGACCATCATTCATAGTCACAGCAGTAGATCAGTTTACCAAAAACAAACAAATAGACACATTTTACGAGAATAAGACCAACACATAAATTAAAAGGAAAATATAATAAAAAGCCGGTTACAGGAAACACTTGAATGGATAAACAAGTTTTAAAAAAAAAAGCTAATGGAGTAAGCTTGTTTTCCTGCCAAAACGGCTTACTTAGGATGAATGCACAAAGATTTACTATTTTCTTGTTACATTAATTATTGTTAGCATATGTTTTAAAAAAAGATTCTGTCCCTTAGTCTTCTGAGGTTTAGAGATGATTTACTAGCTTCATTCAATAAGACATCAATATATTAACCAGATTTGGAGTGTCAAAATTTATATCTCTGAATTGCCGATAAATAAATATTAAGTGCCTCAGGTGGGATTTGAATCCACATCTTTTTTAATTTATCATGGCTTCCTTTAATTAAGGTACAATTATTAATTAATTTTTATATGCTTCAGAAATCTGGTGAAGTAAACGTACTAATTTTTGATTTGGGCGGTGGGACATTCGACGTATCAGTCCTTACAATCGATGATGGTGTTTTCGAAGTCAAATCTACTGCTGGAGACACTCATCTTGGAGGAGAAGATTTCGACAACAGGATGGTGCAGTTCTTCATTGAAGATTTCAGAAGAAAATATAAGAAGGACATTGGAGAAAATAAACGGGCCATAAGAAGGCTCCTAACGGCCTGCGAGAGAGCCAAACGTACTCTGTCCGCGGCCACGCAGGCCAACATAGAGATCGATTCCCTCATGGACGGCACTGATCTCTTCACTAGCATCACAAGAGCCAAGTTCGAAGAACTCAATAGTGATTTATTCCGAGCTACCATAGCTCCGGTTGAAAAGGCCTTGCGGGATTCTAAAATACCGAAAGAAAAAATTGACGAGGTTGTACTTGTTGGGGGTTCGACCAGAATACCAAAGATACAAAGTTTGTTGATGGAATTTTTCAGTGGTAAACACCTTAACAAATCTATAAATCCGGATGAAGCAGTGGCCTATGGTGCAGCTGTACAAGCAGCTATAATTGTTGGCGATACTTCGGAAGAAGTTAAGGACGTTCTTCTATTAGATGTCACACCGCTTTCATTGGGTATAGAAACGGCTGGGGGAGTGATGACAAACCTTATTGGTAGAAATTCTACTATACCCACTAAACATTCCCAAATTTTCAGTACTTATTCAGACAATCAACCAGGTGTATTAATACAAGTTTTCGAAGGAGAAAGGGCCATGACGAAAGACAATAATCTACTTGGAATATTCGAATTGAAAGGATTTCCTCCAGCTCCTCGTGGAGTTCCGCAGATCGAGGTCACTTTCGATGTTGATGCAAATGGTATTTTGAATGTTACTGCGGTAGAGAAATCTACTGGTAAAAGTAACGCTATTACTATTACTAACGATAAAGGAAGGTTGTCCAAGAAAGATATAGATCGTATGATTCATGAGGCTGAGAAGTACAAATCAGAGGATGATAAGTTGAGAGAATCCGCATTTGGTCGAAACAGTTTAGAAGCATACTGTTACGGAATGAAAACTTCCATCGAAGAAGCGGCAAAGAACGGTTTGGTTTCCGAAGAAGAACTGAAAATTGTCTCCAGGAAGTGTAACGAGACGATAATGTGGCTGGAGGCAAACAAATCAGCTACTAAAGAAGACTACGAAAAGAAGCTAAATGAGGCAGAGGCGGTCTGCAAGCCTATAGCTACCAAGTTGATGATGGGGGGCGCTGGCGGTGGTGGTCCAAGGCCTGCGAACGTAGGAGGAGTTGGCCGTACCCGCAATGCCACTGATGATGGGCCGACGATAGAGGAAGTAGAATAATAAAATCCATGACAAAATCATCAGTCTTAATTTTTGTAAGTTAGTCTTAAGATAGGGCACCATATGCATCCATTTACAATTCATGCGTATGTATTATTTATATAGATAAACACATATTTTAACTTTTGGCTTTCTATGTTTATTCAAAGAAGTCAGGATTGTAAGTAAAAAACTTAAAGAAAGATCATGTGGGCGAAGATGAGGAGAAAGCTTTCTATTCTATTTAACTTCAGACAGCTGACCTTTCAATTAGCACAGTCGTGATTTTTCTTTATATTTTGATTTGTTTTGTTTAGTTGTTTCGTTCTTTGGCTTGCCCTGATTCATAATTTTATATTTATTTTAACTAATTACAAGAATAGCTTAAAAATTAAGAATTTTTTTTGTTATTCAATTTTTATCAAATCTTTTTCTTCTATCTCTGGTAGTAATGGATTCAAAAATCCTTCTCCGCTCTGGCTTAATTTGACCGCTTAAATAGGGTTCAATCGAAAATTAAATTAGGTTATTAAAAATAAAAGAAATATTATTTTCTGTTATTTATTAATACAAAGTATTATTATAATCATTATCATCCTTATTATTAATAATGACACTAATAAAGGTTTATCCATGGATGCCGGTACCACCAAACAATCTCATAACGCATCCGTCTAGTGATACCCGTTCTAGCCCAAATCTATCAGGTCAGCCTTCATGCAATCCTGCCACCTATGCTTCAGTTAATTAACATTTTAAGAATCCATTTGTTACTAAGTCCCACAACATTACACACCCATCTTATTCACTGCAATACTACATCCTGAATTATATTTACTAAGTACAGTTCCCTCAATTCAGTGTCACTTCGTCTTCTAAATTTTTCAGTAAACTTATTTTTTTTTCCGTCCGTTAACGCACACTTTAATGTTGATATATATTAGGAGTAATATTGTAGTCTTCTGTGATTTTTTTCTAGACTAAGGAAAAAGTATTAATTTCTAGTTGTGATTTGATGAAGAATATGTTTAAGATAGAAGAAAGTGAATTGCTAAATTAGGTGCTGCAAGCATACCTTATTTTTGTTATGATATAAATTTCCGACAATTTAATAAAATAAACATCTAAATTATTTTAAAAATGTAAAACAAATATCTTGCAGATAGGATTAAAGAATATAAAAATAACAGACTAAAAAACAATTAGATATTCCACTGGAACATTTGTGGATTACGCTATTGATATAAATCTGCTTTGACTAGATACAGTGATTACAATATCATGGCAGATTCAGATATCACATTGAGTTTTAAAAACACTTTTACAGTAATCTTTTAAAAATTAAAATTAGTGATTTATATCGAATCATTACTAATCACAACGCTGAAACCGTTGATAGATTTTTCGTAAAATTCACGGAAAGGGATTTAGGTATAACAAGAATATGGTTTGTTAAAACTAGAATCGGAATGTTTATTGAAATTAATATTTTAAGATTTTGGGGGATAAATAAATATTTTTTTTGTTTATAAAATAATCGAAATTCCAGGCTATTCAATTTTACTGAGGATTAAAACCAAGTATTTGGAGTACATTCACGATGAAAATGTTTATGAAAATAAAGGATTTTTAGTATTGAGCGTTTTAACCCTTTTAATTCAAATTTAAAATATAATTCAATTAATTCATGAGATGTGGAAAAAGCTAGTTGCAATTAAATCTTTATTTCGACATGATTGTAAAAAAAAATCTCATTGTTTCCGAATTTATTTGTTTACTTTTTTAAATATAAACATTAAATTATTAATTAAAAATAATTTAATACATTATATCTGCTGATATACTCTAGTATAGAAAATAATAATATTATGAATCTTTCCGAGATTTAACGTCAGTAAACCATACATTAGCAAAGATCAACATCGCTGTGGATTGCATTGTATTAATATATACAGGTTATTAATGAATAATCAACCTTTCTGTTAAATATCATATGTAAATATTCGTCATTTTTAAATAAATAAAAATTCGAGCCCTATCAATAGCTGTCTTTTTATAAAGCATTTACGATGATTCTGATACATTAAGCAATTATAATTATATTGCGCCGAATCACGGAATGCATATAACCTAAAACAATAATTTTTTTGTTAAGTTTAAGTTTTTTTCTTTTGATAACTCTAAAAGTTTGATCACACACGGTACTGTTAAGATGAGTTGATACGTAGAATGGAATCCTGGAGCTTTAGATTAACAAACATAATACTGTTAGGCTTTCAACCCTCCTGGGTCTGACACTCAATTCCAACCTTTACAACTCAATTTGCGCCCGGCTAGTATGCAATTACAACTGTCCGCAGTGCATTGTAGGTTCACTAACGTACAGGCGTAGGAAAGTTATTGCATTTAATGACGTATTTTCCAGGACAGAAAATGTGTTTCTACCCATAGGTGTGTTTTGAGGCTAGGGAAGAAAAAAGTTAAAAGAGTAGAATTTTATTCATATTTCCAAAATAACTACGTAATCATCAATTTAAATGGGCTGATGAAGAAGGAATCATTAGAACATGATCAGAACTGAACTGAGGGGTAAACGTCCTGCACATATATCAGAGGAATTTTTTGAAAGAGAAAAGTACATAACACTCTTAAGTTGTACTGGGATCGATCCTACGGGTAACTGTAAGTTTTATTATTATTTTTTTTAATTTTCTTACTTCCTCACCCATTGAAGAAAACATCTTCTTACTCAGAATCCGTACAACGGTCCGGATCTATTTTATTTACTTAATATTTTATGATGCTAGTTGTCTCCGGCACCACAGGTGTTTTTTCTTCTCTTCTACAATGATTGAATATAAACTACAAATTCCTTTGAAGTTTTAATAGTTTCCTCTGGAGCCAATCCATCAATAAAAATTATGAAGGGTAAGAGTTCACGGTGGTTTCATTTTCTCTAAAACTTGTTCATATTTTCTCGTTTTCACTGCTCCAGCTCTGTGCATATTTTCATTGTTAAAAAATTCCAGGCCTGTTATTATCAATTTATTATTTAGTTCTACTCTGGGATATTTACTTAAACAACTTATGCCTTTCAGCATGTCCTGCTAATATTAATCTTACTATCTGTTAACGCTTTTAGCGTCAAATATGCTTTTTTTTTTTTACTTTATCTTTTATTTCCATAATTCCAAAAGAAATTAAATCATTTTTATTTTTAAATACATTTGAACGAATGTCATTTTTTTATGAAAATATGAACTACTACTAGTATTGTATGCTCGGACTACATTACTCTGAACAGTCTACTGCTGATAGCTGCTGTATCCAGTCCATATCCAACACTGCCCATTTGCAATTACGTATAAGTAGAAAGCTCTATATTATGCCAACGTACATCGAGTTGTTTACTGTTCGCCATTGTGAAACAGATTCAATCTTCGATCTTCACCATACGCTGCCTTGGAGCCAAACCGTCAAATTCTAATTATATTCTAGTTTTCTTAATTAATAAATATTTTTTTCATAATTAATAATTTTCCTGAGTATAAGAATAAAAATAAAGATGAAACGAGTACCCAAACGAGTTTTATTTTTTTTTTAAATTTTATATTAAGTTTTTTATTCTTTTAGGAGATTTTTTTTCTTTGACTTCCTTTTATTTTATGGTATAATATTGTAAAAGTTATTTCATTTATGTTATTTTGTTCTATAGAAATAGATGCTCGGTTTATATTTTAGGGTCCAATACATTTTTTATTCATTATTACTATTGTATGAGCTTCATCCTTAGGCATTTCGAGGGTGCTCATATTCATATACCTTCTGAAGATTAAATCTGACAACACTTTACTGCGTCGGTAATTAGCATTAGTATTGCTGTAAACAACCTAATTAATGGTTTGTTCCCCTAACAAAGTCCATAGAAACAGAAGTATTGATTCCTTTCAAAATCGAGGAATCTCAAAACTTAACGTCGTTTAACAGAGGTAAGTTGGTACTACAACTTAATGGTTGGGATAAAATCTGGAATTTCCCTATGGTTTGACCGGATTTCCCAACTTAGCTGAGTGCTGAGGTACATTTCCTGAACTTTTCCCCTTTCCTAAACATTTTTGAAAACATGCTGCTCTCTATAGCGTTTATTATAGAACTTATGAGGACAATAATCTCGATGAATAATGAACAATGAATAATGTTGTTCTAAAATTTTCAAATTTAAAATATGTTCTATAATTTCCCCACAGTTAGGGTTCTCAAATTAGTGGGAAAGGGTGGCGGATGACAATACCTACTCCTTCTCCTCTATTACTACTTCAATTGTTCGGCGTTTCCCGTTTCGGCTGGGAGGTTATATGGAGTTGGATTGTCGTCCAACTTCCTGATTATAATATATTACCCATAAGCAATAGTTAAAGGTAGTATAAGAGACATAACTCTCTATCAGAAATGGTCAAAAAGTAATTGCAATTACTTTCCAATTGTTATAATTTGAAACTAGAAAATAAAATTAAAATTTTGATTAGTAACTTAGTCAGAAATCACAATTACTATTTTAACCAAAGTAATCGCAATCAAATTTGACTTTAATTTCTATTGTACTACTTTTTATATAATCTCCATTGACGATATAATTCATTAAATATATTTCCTATTCTGGGCAGTTTCTGAATTGGCTGATGAGTATTTTTCTGTATGTTTTTCGTGGAAAACAAGAACGTTAGAAACTGATAGACTGGCTACAGTCATTACAATTTTATTATTTCATTGCACCAAACTTAGTTTTTAGCTAATGTGCATTGTTCTAAAAATGTTTGTCTTACTTTTCTGTTAAAATTATCTGCTGAACGCTCTTGATGATTTCAGTGTATTTTAGATACAAAAAAACGGAACTGATTTGAATCCTATCAATATAACTGAAGCACATCGATCAAGTGGATAGGATGATAAAAAAAGATCTGGGGAAAGGAAAAATTCCTTAACTATTAAATTAATTTATTTGAAACGATTGTGTCTGGCAGACCTATAGAACATAATATTCATATGTAGTAGGTACTCTACTAATAAAACCATATACATTTGGGTTTGTAAGTCCAGTGTACTTAAAAATGAGACATTTATTCATATTAACTGTTCATTCGTCAAAAAAGTACAATAGTGTCATGAATAGCAGTAATATATAACTAGATTTTTAGATTTAAAGATTCTTCGGATAACTTCTAAACTGTATTAGTCGAAAGACAAGTCGAATAAAACTAGAATACTTTTATGGAGATGGATTTTATTTATCACCCAACTACAATATTAGTTTATGTCAATGTTGTATGAACTTTATGTATTTATAATTTATTGAATATATTAAATATTTGCATTTTTTTAATCCATTAAAAATCTTGTTTAAATTATGTGTAATTTATAAATAGATACAATATAATACTGTTTTTTAAACAACCAAGAGTTACATGGTGAGCTGAATTTTAGCCCCCCTGTAGACATGGGGTCCCATGGTGTAATGGTTAGCACTCTGGACTCTGAATCCAGCGATCCGAGTTCAAATCTCGGTGGGACCTAGGAATTTTTTTTCATTCCTATCAATAATTATTGACGTAAGTTGTTTATTTCTTAATTCATACCGTTATTAGAACGATATCTAAATAACTTTTATAATAAGTAGTTTGGTGTCATATTTGTTTCTAATAATTAGAAATAATGATTTAACACCTATATTTCTTAATCAGCTGTGCTCCGTGTTAAATTTGGAGTTTCTCCCCTATGATAACTAATTTTCAAATACATATTATTAACTAAATAATATTCGAAATTTCTGAGGAAAATTTCTGACTTATTTCAAAAAAAGGGTTAAAATAAAAACAGAAAACTAACTTGATAGGAATCGTCTTTAGTTTGTTGGATATGTTTTTTCCAACCTATCATCTTTATTTCCAAATAATACAATATATACATGGCATAATATATACACATAATTACAATAAATCTGGTTTTACCGTATGGCATTATAAGAAGAGAATTGCTAGGTCCGCTGAAGTCGGGTTTACAGTGGCTTGATACCCGGGGGTTTACAGGGAATTGGTTATGTTAATAAATATTTTTTATTTATCATTTTTCATTTTATTCAATAGCATTGGGAACAGATTGCTGCAATTATATAATTGGGTTGAAGCAAGAATGTGACGAGATTTAATTTGGAAAAAAAAATAATTGAAATTTGAGAAAAATGCTCCTTTGTTCCTCTATAAAGCTATTAATTGTGTTTTCTCAGTATAACACCATTATTCTAAGATGTTTAATAATAATATTATGGAATATGGACTGTATAAAATATTAAATAAGAATTGTTTAATTTTCAGAACCTGGTCTACTGAACAATTTTCATGTTCTATGCACTTTATATTATTTAAAATTCTATGACAATATATATCGTTTGGAGGAAGGAGTATCGTGGAGGGGGTAAGCTGGCAAAAAAAGTGGGCCTTATATGCCTTTCAGGGGCGTGGCAGAGGTGTAGGGGAATAGTACGAACCAATCACTAAATGCCATCTGTTTTAGTTTAGATTTCCATGGGGGACATTCTTATTAACCTCAACGAAAACCTTCCTTTTGTGGGCGTGGTCGTTTTGGTTTTACTTTTATTTTTAAAGAGAGAAGGATTATGCCACCCTTTGTATATATCGTTGTAATCTATAGTTGAGGTTATTAAACTCCTGGAATAAAAAATAGTCTTTAAACTTATAACATGTTAAACCTTCCTTGTGTTTTATAGTAACAGTGATAAAATTAGGATTAACTGGCCTTAATGGCAATAAATTTTGGTAAAATTTTAAATTTTTTTTATATATCTTATATATATAAGTTATGATGAGCCGGAGCACTAGAGTTAAAAAAAAGGAAAATAGGGACACTAAATGAGACACACAAGGTTCATTGAGATACTGATTTATTCTGCTCTGTAATCCTCTATATATACATTTTGGGTTGTTTACCTGGGGAGTTTAGGTATTAAGACTCATAATACCTATGTTCTGTTTATAACTTATATATTATATCTTACTCTTCTTTAGTTGCTAAAATATCACTTTATCAAATAAAAAATTGTTTAGTGTACTAGCTTCCAGTTTATAAAGCTGGTTTTCAAAAAATGCCTATGATAAATGACATAAAACAATTTATTACTGAATAGACATTTGTGTTTGAATAACTCTAAAAGCATACATCTCCCGGTACATTATAAATAATCATTCGATAATGTTGGATTAAAAAAATGCCTATTCTAAGTAGAAACAAATAATTTATGAAACGGATTTGTTTTTCTAATTACTCTAATACTATACATTTGCAGGTAATTTATAGAAAATTATCCGAAAGATAATTAAATTCACAACGAACACAAACCATCTAAAATGAATTAGTTGTTGTCTGGGGCTTAAGGGCGTAAAACCCTGAGGTCATCAACGCCCATAAAATGAATTAGTATTTGCAAAGTTACAGTGCTTAGTAGTTAATAACCGCGATTATTTTTTTAAGTAATCTGTGTAAGGTCTCATGGAAACCCGTCCACATTTTTTTGTGGTATACTGCCATAGTCGGCCTAATATATGATTGTTTTCTCAAATAAAATTTAACCGCTCTTTCTTTTTTAATGATTCGTTTTTTTAATGATAGATCCTTTCGGTTTTCCCTCATGAACTTCTGATTTTACTGAGTTCATCGTATGCCTTTCGTCATTTACTCACCATATCGCTTCTTGACTTGATAGTGGCATATACTTAAAAAAAGTTTTGGTTTTATTTTGAATTTAACGTATTTCAAAGATAGTATCATTGACTGTGGACAATTTCTTTACTGAGGTCGTCTTATAGACTTTCCTAAAGATATTAAAGTTGTTACAAATTAACTCAAGTTTAAGGTACAATCTATGAAATATCTCATCTCCCTCACCATCTCCCAAAAAAAAAGAAAGTATGTTTTGTAATATTCATGCCATAACTTAGCTTGCTAAGTGCACTATTGCATTATTCCTCTATAACGCGTGTGAAACCGCGGATTATAGCTTATTATCAAGCTTATGGGGGAAACTCCTCCCCTCCACTTCAGATGATCGGTTTTTAGAATTCTCTCCGAAATTCATCACTCTTTACCTTAAAATCTAAATGTCCGTTTTCGGTTTTACTGTCATTCCGACCGCTTAGATTTGGGGTCCCATATAGTTAAATTTAGTTATTGCAATTTTTCCTCTTCATTTTAACTACATTTTCACAACTAAAATACTTAACAGTGAATGGTTTATTAAAAACTTTGAAAAGTTGTTCTAAAACCAGTGCTTCGTTACAAAATACTGAACCCCTAACCCTTCCTAGATTGTAGTGGTTAATTCTATTATTATAATTTGGCTGGATATGTTTTTTTTTCTTTCATTCTTCAATTACATATCAATTGTTTCTTGGACGTTATATATTGATTACTTTTGTTTTACTAATTTGTTGAAATTATTCAATAATTATAATATTGTAAATTGTCAGAGGTGTCTTTTTTGCATGAGATTAAACAACCATATTATTTGATAGATTTATTTATTGATAGATATTACAATCTGCCACACAGTTGTGGGCAATAGGTAATATTGATGAATGATCTCATACATACTAAAAT
>NW_027114928.1:1731258-1739874 GCF_000696795.3 Halyomorpha halys
TTTATACTATTTATTAATAGTATAAATATATTATTTGTTATAAGCATATCGAATGGTTACGGATATGAAAGGCCAATGGAAGGAATAGATTAGGAAGTATGACGTTTTAACAACCATCACTTATGATCTCGAAAGTCTTGAAAGAAGATTGGACGTCTGGCTCATTAAAGATTTTGTTAACTAAAGGAAGAAAAAGTAAACATGTCAACTTACAATCCTTTATTTGAAATTAATTAAATTTTCATCATTGAGCATCGCCCATCTATCAGGCATCATTAAAATTTTATAAATACCGGGTGATACACCTGCCCGGTGCAAGCTACCATGCATTCCTTATAAATATAGGATTCTGATAGACAGTAATTGGCTCCGAACAGCTCCCGCGATTGTAATAAAGATAGGAGGCACGGTTTTAATGGGACAAATTATAAAACAAGGAATTGAGGCGATAATAATGACTTGCACCCAGAGCAGATGGCACGGCGGGGGTGTCATGTAAATGTATGTATGTAAATGTGGAAGGGAGATAAATAAATCCACTCTTGGAGAATACACTTGTTGAAATGATTAAGTCGTACGCCCACTTAGCGGAGACCGGCTGGTGTAGAGGCTGCCCGGCCCACGCCCTCCACATGTCCCAAAGGCGATCTTTCTGCGCCGAAATGTGTCACCGCACAGTGGTCTCTTGTGCTCTCTTCGGGATTATTTACAACCGGAGAACATGCTTTATGTAGGACCTCGCCTCATAACTGGTCCCTTCATTTGCATCTCCCTCTCAATTGAGTAAACTCTAAAATTAAATATTTTGTACTAATTTTTAGAGTCCATAACAATATCTGAAAATCAGAATAAAATATGTATGAATATTTATATAATAATAATAAAGGTTAGCGCACCCGAAGGTTCGATCTCGATACCGCCAATATCTGTCTACATTCTTCTGTGGAGTGACTAGACCAGTCTTAATGCAATCCTCCCTCCTACGCTGCGGTCTACTCACTGAACGTTTACCCGTCAGTTCAATGTTTATTGACATATACTCTAACAACTTTTACACTCAAATATATTATCAATATTACACCCGAGGTTCATTTATAAAAAAAAAATCATGTTTTTTTACATACTATATACTACCACAATTATGTTGTTAATAAATGCAAAATTTAATCATTTTCTATCTGTTTTTTAATTATGATACAAATTCAGACTTGTGTGTGAATACAACCATAATAATTAATTAATTTTTAATAAAGAATCGAAGTGACTATAATTTGAACTTTTGGTCACCAGAAAGAGCATTTCATGACCCATTTCCATAGTCTTTAAACGCCTTTACAACTAGTTTGTATATTTCTTCAGTATGTTACTGACTTACAAAATATCTTCGATAATATTTACGAGGGGCGCTCAACTTTTTTATAACACATGAATCGAGGGTTCCCTACATTGAATCGCAACTGTAGCACATCTCCTGCTACCTTCTCACATAATTATTGCTGTATAGCGTAGGTGATTTTTTTAAAAAATAGTTTTCCTCTTTCTGTGAGCTATGGGAATATATATTCAAGGAATAAACACATTGGTGACTAACATTTATACAATAAAAATGTATATAAGGACTAACTATGTACAACACTTTCGCTCATCTTAATTGCGTACTATCTCGGAGTTATACAACTAATCAGGAAATTGATATTGTAAGTTTTGCTTTGTCTTTCCTTTAATGGTAAGAACTTTAGTAAAATTGCAAATAATTTTGTTTGGACAGTTTGTAATGTCCGGTTCAACCCTAGTTGAAGTCATGATTAATAATTCGTAAACGAAGAATATATTTTATTTTTTATTAGTTTATAATGGAAAAAGGCTACTCACACATTATCTTTCGAATCAAAGCTATAAGAATTTTGAATTGAATGCCTTATACTATAAAAATTCTTGATGAATAAAACTTCCAGCTTGAATTTCGCCATTCCACCAATTTAGTAATTAGTGTACTACTGTACACTTGCCACATGATTTAATATTTATAATATCAGTATAGTGACTTGTTACATGTTTCAGACATTCCCAGTCCAATTAGCGCTTTCAAGCCCGGACAGATAACTTCAATTATAAATAAAAATATTAAAAAAACTATTTTCCGTGCTGTGGGTTGAGCACCTCTACTCTTAATGTTTTGGATTTATGTGATTTATAAGACTTTCAGCTGCTATTTTAACAATATTTTAGAAATTTAGCTCTAATAATATTTCTCATGGGAGATTCTTACCTTTTTTTCTTTCTTTTTAAAAAATATGAATCTCGCAAATTAAAATACAACATTTTACTACAATTTACATATTACTTTTATCCAATAATTCAATTGTTATTTGTTATAGAATCAATATTGGAAATACAAATATTGAATTTATAGAGACAGTTATTCTGTTAATTTTAAAGGCTCATATTTTTTATCCGCTTTTGTTTTCATATTAACTGATGCACATAATTCCTCCATTCTGTATATCTTTTACATTTTCTACATAGTTCTGTTTTACAAGGATTTAGGTTTTTTTTCTAACTTCTATAAAAAAAAACAACATGTTTTCGAATATTTCAGATATTTGACCAGTAACCTCGGCCATATAATAAATATTTACTTATTTACTATATTACTACAATGTTTTTAAATTGCGAAGTTTTACCTTAAACTAATGTTCAATTAACGCAGTTTAACTTCAACATTCTTTTTTTTAGAAAACCTATTTCCTAAAGATTATTTCGACAATTTATGAAATCAGCATTACAGTGTCAGTTATACCAAAAATTTAAATTATAAAAAATGTCAGTTACCATGTTTCATGACCGAACGCCTCAATAAAAGGATTAGCGAATCCGAAGGTTCATACAAGATATACGTAGGCTATCTACTTTATGGTAGATACCCGATGATCCCCGTCAAAACTCATATCCACAAGACCTGTTTTGGAGTAACTCTCCCACCTAAGTTTCGGTCTATCCCTCGGATGTTTACCCGTCGAATTAATTTTTAATGATGCGTTCGTTACTAAATCCTAATCTCATCTTTATATTTATCATTTTGGTCTATATTACCATCCAGCTTTATATTACCGTAGTTTGGTTAGTATTTCAGGTAGACCAATGGGTATAAATCAGTCAAAATCTCGTCCTCTTTGATGGCTTTTGATTGTTTTTTAGATTTTTTATTCCTTTACAATCACTCCAAATTTAATAATTATGAGAGATAGTTGACCGTGGATGATAAATGAGGAGAAGATGGTTGGGGGTGCGGTCAATGAATAACAAATAAGTATGACTAACTTATTTTTAATGTGCCGACGTTTCGGCTAGAGTTTCTAGCCTTCTTCAGGGCTGTTGTTAGGCGCGCAACCTTTCAGCGAACAGCCCTGAAGAAGGCTAGAAACTCTAGCCGAAACGTCGGCACATTAAAAATAAGTTAGTCATACTTATTTGTGTTTCATTGACCGCACCCCCAACCATCTTCTCCTCACTCCAAATTTAATTTAAGGATTGGGAATTCGTTTTTGAGGTGTGTTGTTGTTAAAGAAGTACTTTTTGAAAACCTCACATGTTTTTCTCTCCTAGAATAATCTAGGAGACTAGTCTTTCACTGAACATATTCGGTGCGATTTTTTTTGCTGATGTTTGTTTAAAGGATGGGTATTTTTATTTGAAAAATAGAATTATTTAATGATTGGGTTATTAAACTCTAATTATATCCAATTATTTATTATATTAAAGCTCTTAGGATTTTCTCAGTCCAGTTGAGGATTTTTAAAAATCCTGGAATATCTTGAAATTATTCAATCTTTCAATCATCTTAAACAAATAATTGAGAATCCTGAAACAGTATAATATATTTAATAATTAAAGTAATAAACATTTTATTACCTATATGTTATGTATTAATCATGTATGGTTAGGGATTAATCATTTCAGAAATGGGATCTGGTTTCTTTATAACACAATATGACTACATTTTTTACGTTTTCTTAACAAATACTTTTACTCTTCATCAAAAGACAATTAAGGGTTATAAAGGTGTATTTTATTTTCGATTTTTAAACTCTAGAACACGGTATTGTAGGTTTCTAAAATGTCTAATATTTGGATTTTAACTTTTACTATTGGGTATCTTCGGCGACACCCATTGGATTCAAATAAACAGAAGTTTTATGCTTGGAGATATGTTCCAGGTAGACGAAAAAAACTGGTATTGTCATATTGTTTTAATTCGGTTTTTTAAGGTTTAGCGCATCTCTACAGCCGCTCCTAATTGAATTAGAAATTTGTTTGTGAATTGAGATGATAGAGAATGTCCTCTAGGGGGTCTCAACTTTTTTTTTAATACCCCGCAACTTTTTTATCGGTTTTTAAGCCTTAAGGAAGCAATTTTACCACCTTCCTGTTTTCCAAACTATTATGAGAAGAAGACATGACAGTGGTAGAGCTCTCCTCATAATGTTTAAATTTATGAGTAATTTGTGTATGTTTAAATTATCCAAAAAAGTAATTATCAATATTGATTGGCCTCTCATTGTGGATTATTCAATTTATCGAGTCTTAATTGAAAAATTGAGAGGACAGCATTCCTTATATTCCTGTACACAAAATTTCATTAGAGATTCAATGGATTTTTTAAGAAAACAATTTGACACACTAAAGTAATTTATATGATATATATATTTATATTCGCCGTTCATCGCTATTCTAATGGGAATGCTATAGATCTCCTTACTGGTTTATCTCGACATTATCCGGCGTACCTGTTTATTGAGATTGCTATTTTGTATACTTATCAGAATTAATCGCTCGGCTGTGCAAGAATTATGCTAATTCGGGCTTTGAGGAAATGGGAATCCTTAGTAAGGAACTTCTTGTGTGTTAGACGTTCCTGAAGTAATCCTTAACAAATAAAATTCATTGTTTATTCGTGAGACATCCAACTTACGCTTCAGTGTAATCAATACTCTAGTAATGTGGTCAGTCATATTTATTTATGTTTGACAGTAAAATTGTTAGAGTTTATAAATTTTTAGAATGTTGGAAAAATTTTGATCAAGAAATGGATAAAGCTGATAATATGGTATTAAAATACATGAAGATGGAGATAACCCGAAAGGTCGTTAAACGAAATGAAGGAGTTTTTAAGTAAACGTCCATATGAAGTATCTTCTATAACTTATACAACTAATAAATTTTATACTGAATTATCAAGAATAAAAATAGTTATATTTAAAGATAACGGATTTTTATGTATTAAAAATTTCAACAGATGTAATTTTTTTTTACATGAATGTGTAATTAAAATCTACAAATATTCCTACCAACTTCACCGTATGCATTCAAGAGGGATTGTATTCGTCAATAACTCAATCGGGACACTAGAGTGTTATCAACGTTTTATATAAGCATCAAAAAGGAAAAAAAAAGTAAATTAAATTTATGCTTGAACACACTATTTTTTTTTTTTTTTAAGAACGAAGGGTAATTGTGAAATCCCCAAATATAAAACCTAAACTTTTCTGTAATTAAAATAAGTCGTTGACTGAGATTGTAATTCAACTCGGTACCTTTTCTGAACACGGTCGCTGACCGCTAGACTACAATAAATATTTATCCATTACTTATTTAATAGTTGTTATTGAAAACTGTAAGTATAAAATAAACTTCTTTCATAAAATGATATTTACAAATCATTAAATTAAAATGACATTCCAAAATGAAATGAAATTATTTCAAAATAAAGTTTTACTAAACTAAAAGAAAAGGTTTGTCATTTACTAAAACAATAAAAAAGGATACAGCAGGTTTTTTTTTTAACAAAATCCAAAAAATAATACATATTCGTTTACTAATGTTGAAAGAGTCTTAATTTTACTTGTTCATTTGATGATCAAATTGTTGCTGCGATGGGGACCCCTGGTGAAGTTTTCGCTCAGTCTTTCAGCTCACACTGCCCCCATCTGATCTCCTTTTCGGAGTACCGTCTTCAAATTTGTGAAAAGACGAATATTGGGATTTATGGTGCATTAAAATCAAAATCGCAAATGCGTAAAGACTCTCTAATCAATTCTCTATCTCCTAAGCAATTGGCCTTAGTCGTGTGAGCCGGTTGATAGTTCAAGTGATGTGATAAAGCAACTAACACGTTAACTCTCATATGTATATGCCTTCACAGTGAACAATCTTACACTTTCAGTTATTGAAACCAAAGTTGCAGCCACTAACATGGTGTAACTATTTGATAGTTACATGACAGCATTTATTGTCATGACGAACTGGGAGTGACATGATAGTTGATAGTCATGTCAGTGGCCTAACTTCCACGTTTAACTGTCATATGCATTACACTTCTATTCAGCAAGAAATATATAAGAAATAAATCTTCGTTAAAAATTGATTAGATAGATACTGATGTTTAAACATTACTAACGTAATTACAACTAAACATAGCAAATCATAAATTTATCAGTACATTTTCATAAAAACTATATAGGACTGCGAATACGCAATACAACTAAAAAAAAGTTAAAACTTCACATCAAAGGAAGCAACTATATTATTCTACAAATAATCACTATTAATACAATTAATTATCAAATTTTATTTAATGGTTGAAATACCATTCTTGCTCTTAAATTTAATTACTATTTCACTTAATAAAATATTACATATCTATTATTAAATTGTCTTCGTTATCAACATGTTTTTTCAATGGCCTCTGAAACATTTAATGATAACATTCCATCATTAGGAGTAAGTGTCTGTATTCTATTGATAGAGTCTTAAAAATCGGTAATCTGTAAATGCGCTCCAATCATTTCACAGTCTTCCACTTTCTATTCTTGCCAAGGTGGCTTTTGAATATGGAAGTCAATCAAATGACGATATTTGATAAATTGGGATATTTTCCTAAGCTACTGTAGGGTTTAATATTAATTATTCGTATCCAAAACGCAGTGACAGAGGTGGGCTCATCATCATTTGTCTTTTTGAAATCTCAAAATTTGGTCGTCATTTGATAAACTACATAATTCTCTCCATTCAAATTCAAGTTCTTCAAGATGAATGAATGTAATCATTAAGAACTGGAAATCTAGAAATTACCTTCAAAATATAAAATAAAATAAAAAATGTTGGCTGTTTAATCTCCAATAACTAAAATATCGAAAAAATTGAAATTAATTTTAATTTTAATAATTTTAAGTTTCACATAGATTTGAAAACATGTCACGAAACATTTGTTGATCATGAGCGGCGATACCTATACATAAATGTTCAGGTTTAATATAGTTATTTTTGTCACTTGGAGTAACATTGAGCATATTTATAGCTTTGACAAATGTAGAATCCATAAAATTAACTAATAATGTTTGCATTAGCCTCTTCACTCCTAGTTTTAGCCTATGAAGTAATGGTTGTTCCGATTGAAGTCGAAAATTGATAAGTAAATTCGACACATAATGCATAAATTGCATATAAATTTTAGAGAAGGGATTTGATAAATTTTTATAAATAGACTCGGTTGTAACCGAGTGATCTTCTAGCACGATTTTGGAAAAATATACCTTAAGAGCACGATAATGTATCTTATTGTCTTTGGTCTTATTGTGTTTGGTGATAATATTTCGTGTACGTTGATATTAAAGAATTAAATTAAATCAGGTCATTGTTCATAAGAAATGTATAGTGTTAACACTTATCAGAAAGTAATAAAAATAAAATAACATTGTACACATTAAATATACATATATATTTAAAATCATTTATTTTTCTTTTCTTTTTGAGGTCATTAGATCGATTTATTAATCAATATATTTATTAATTTACCTGTTTAAGATATTTAACTAGCATCCATATTTACCTATGCACATCTACCTATGTATATTGCTCTAAAAAAAAAATATGTCATGGGCCCTAAATGGTATAGGTACACCTATGTCCTAAAATTCAATATCTGAGGAAAAATAATAACTTTTAGTTATAGAAAAAGTCTCTAATAATTAACTAAAAAAACTAGTCGAAGGACTAGTGCGACACTGCACTTGCACATCTACATATAACGTAAATCCATTTTACCAAAAATACCCGATTATCCGACAATTACAGTCAAGGAGAAAAATGCCCGAAAATTAGATAATTACCTGCAAATCGGCAACACTGGTGTTCTTAAACATCAGCCATATAAATAAACATCTCTATTTACTATTATTTAAATCCTAATTTACATCTATCTATTACCTAGCCTCTTTAGTAGTTATTAATATACTACTTTATTTCCAATGGAACTTTATTTAATATAAAAAAAATCAAAAATTGAGAAATTCAACTTAAAGTGTTTAAAAATGAAAAAATATATTAAGAAAAATAAATGCAATTGTAATGATTATTTTAGTTCTCCATTCTTATTTTTCTCATTAAAAAAATTTAGAAGTGAGATATACTTAAATCAAAAAATGGTTATTTTGATATATGCATGTAATTTTAGCTATAAGGGTAAGATCTACACAGTTAAAAACTGTGATATCTCGAAATATTTTTTTAATGAGATGTAGATAGTTGACCGTAGATTAATGCTTGAAGAAGTTTGTC
>NW_027114928.1:1741189-1752514 GCF_000696795.3 Halyomorpha halys
TATGTTGTTGTTATCTCTTCTGTTCTATAGCCCTGATGAAGACCTGAAACTCAGGTCGAAACGTCGGCATAAAATAAATAAATATTGTTTTGTTTATTTATGTTGTTCTTTGCTGACCGCACCCCCCGACAAACTTCTTCAAGAAATATTTTTTTACTTAAATTTTATGGAGTATGAATTACTATGATTCTGTGTTTTACTTATATATCATACCATTATTTCTAATATTACTCGTATGTGTATATCTCAAAATAACATTTTTTTTAGATGTTACACTGTTGATGTGGGCTAGCGATACTTGAGAGCAATAAAATCTCTAGAACATTGCATATTTATTTCAGGTTCCAGGCTTCTTGGAAAATTACTGAGAATCATCTTTGTGTTGTAATTTTTAATAATTCATGTATATATTTTTTAATGTACGAATATTTCGTTGGGCCAAAAAAAAAACAAGTGAAACAGAAATACTGAACAAAATATATACTTGTAGGAAAAACTATAAGAAAATTTGAAAATATTAAATATCTAAAAATATGTGAATTATAATTGGTTTAAAATATCCCAAAATGTTCCTAAGAAACAAAATCATATATACGGAGAAATCATTAACGGGTTATTTTGATTGTAAGAACGTCAATTGGAAGTGAATGTTCGAATTGCATTAAATCTAGATACGTATACGCACATATAAATATCATATCCTTGATTAAATGTTACTACAAAACAAATTTATATGAGATTTTTTCCTAACTAATCCTTCGTGATTGAGATTTAACTCTTCTGTCTTTTCTCTCCAATCCTTCTTCTCAGAGGTTTGCAGAGCTTGTCAAATTTATTTTGGTAGCTGCTTTTAGTTTCGTATTGTTTAAAATGGCTGGCTCTTTTTCAGCAACTTCGACATTCAAAGGATATCCATGTTTTTCGATAGACCCATGACAATCGCAAAAACCATATCACATAATTGGCATGTGTACTCCTCTGTAATACTTCATCAATCTACTTCCTGGATCAATTCCTCCACTGATGGCGCCTCTTCTTATCTTTAAATAAAATAAACATATAATCATTAATTTTAAATTCAAAAAATGTATCCAATATGATAGGAAGCTATTGTAATTTTAATGGGTAAAAAATTTCCGTATTTCTTGATGATCAGTATAATAAGATTATCTTACCCGCGGAAATAGACAAATTTCAAATCATGGGACGACGCACATCTTAGTGCTCCTTAACTGATTCCAGATTTCTGAATTTCTTGTCACACAGGTCACAGACAATGCTCGGATTCTTGGGCTGGAAGAATCTGAAAATGGTAGAAATACAAGTTCAAATTAGAAAATGATTATGTCATTTATGGAACTAGCTGAAGGAGATATTAAAAGTCAGTTACAATCGTTTCGGTCTCATTGACCATTTGGAAAGCCCTGGACTGAATGAAGTCCTCGACGCTTCTAAGGAACTATCTCTCATAGCTCTTTTCTATTCTAAATAGAAGAAACTTGTTGAATTTTTTTGATAGCTTCCTATAAATTCGTATTGTTTAAAATGGTTGGCTATTTTTCAGCAAGTTCCCTAGCTTGTAATAAATCACTTTCTTGGATCTCTAGTTCAGGTGTCCAGTAAGGCTTATAATGGTTGCTGTTCTCTCCGAGGAAGCTTTCTTGAGCTGCTTTCAAGATAGTTACAGTGAACTGTTTGGCCGTGAAGTTAATTTTTCTGGAGTTAGATTTTGCATTAGAGGTTAGGTTATTACTGATGTTTTCAAACTGAAACATCAAAGATGGTCTCTTTATGTTTGTTATTATTAACACACATGTACAATACATAACAGGTAAGCATACAGTGAGAACCAGTTTCAAATTTAAGCAAAATCTTTTTTTTAGGATTTTTTAAAAAACTGTTTAGACTGTTTAGGATTTTTTAAAAAACTGTTTAGAAACGATGACAAGCATTATCTTTTTATATGGTATTCTATGAATAGCCAAGTGTTTTGATAGAGTCATAGAAATAGGAAGTCAATTATGGAACTAGCTGAAGGAGATAATACTTATAATCTTTTCGGTCTCACTGAATATCTGGAAAGCCCTGGACAGAATGAATTCCTCGACGTTTCTAAAGAACTATTTCTCATAGCTCTTTTGCAGTCTAAACAGAAATAAAGTTTTTATGAGTCTCTAATCAATAATAATATTAGCTAATAATTATTATTGGGAATATACCTATTTTCCAGCTTGTTTTAGATAATTGGGGAAGCTTAGTCTTAGCTACCCTCCCCACATTGATCGGAAATTTATTCTATATTGCTTCTTCACCTGGAACTTAGTGCATTGTTTAATTCCACCATAGTGTGTCTGGCATCCTTATCTCCCGGGAATAGTTAGGCTCTTCTAAGATGCGTTCTTAAGATTTTTTGCCTTTTTCCGGCATATGTCTAGATCTTCTATGCCACTTAAGTGTTTTACACGTAGGTCTGCTTCTTCTTTTTGATTTAGAAGTCTATTTCGGCTTCTTCAATTTTAAGCTTGCTTTTTGAATTTTGATACCTTCCTTATCGGGATTTAACTCTTCTGTATTTTCTCACCAATCCTTTTTCTTATAAGTTTGCTGAACTTGTTGAAGTTTTTTTTGGTTGCTTCCTTTAGTTTCGTATTGTTTAAAATGGCTGGGCTCTTTATTTAGCAACTTCGCCATTCGATTGATATCTATGTGTTTCGATAGACCCATGACTCTCGCGAAGATTCTATCACATACTTGGAATGTGTATTCCTCTGTAATACTTCTCTATTCACTTTCTGGATCAATTCTTCCATTAACGAATCCCCTCTCTTTATGGTTGGATCTTTTCAGCAACTTCCCTAGCTTGTGATAATTTCCTTTTTAGTATGTCTAGTTCAGGAGTCCAGTAAGGTTTATAATTTTTCCTCCTCCTTCTGGGGATGCTTTCTTTGCTGCTTTCAAAATATCTTCAGTGAACTTTTTGGCCGTGAAGTTAATTTTTATATAATTAGAGGTTATATTATTATAGTTATGTCCTCAAAATCAAACTTCCAAGATGGTCTTTCTATATTGCCTATTATCAGAGAGTATATACAATACATAAATAAAATCAGGCCCAGTTTTAAATTTATACAAAATAATTTTTTAGTATTTGAAAAAAAAATGTTTATAAACGAATATATGGTATTCAATAGATATTTATGTGTTTCGATAGATCCATGGCACTCGTGAAGAACATTTCACATACTTGGCATATATTCTTCTGTAATAAATCTATTCACTTTCTGAATCAATTCTTCAATATAATACATAAATAAAATCAGGATGAGTTATAAATTTATACTAAACATTTTTTAGTATTTTAAAAAAACTGTTTATACAGACAATATGTGGTAATTTATGAAATGTTAAACGATAAATGAGATTAATGAGTCCTACTGGATTATACGAGTCCAAAGTCCCTTGTTTATATCCATCAAAGTGACTAGAAGATAAAGCTCTACTTATCAGTGTTTGTGTTTTCGAATTAACCAATTAAAAGTACTAACATTGTTAACACTTAAAAATTAACAACATAAAGGGGATTATGGATATGTTTACTTCCGTCAATTCACAACAACGATAATATGACAAAGTTCAAAGTCGAAAAGAATGAAAGATAAAGAGATTAACAGGTCTTTCTTAAAAGACTCTCCCATTTTAAACTTCAAGTCTCTCAATTGCAAGAAAAACCAAAATGGTGGAGGGAGGTTATCGTATAAAAAGTGGTTTTATGGTATTCTGAATGATGGACAAGCAGAGATATCTGTCCTCAATTCGAGATTATTTCTGAATCCTTTCCTTGCACTTAGCGCTTGAAATTAATTAAGAAAAAGATGAACTCTTTTTTTTTTTTTTTATTCGAAATTAGCAGTAAATGTAGCAGACTCCATACCGTGATAAAATTGATTGTGATGTTGCACCTATTTAACACGGGGTATTTAAAATAAACGGTACTTACATAATGTTTCTTGATTAATGTGCACTTCCTCATCTTAGGTTAAAATATTAACTAATGCCGAAGGGCAGATAAACGTGGGTGCGGTATATATATCTCATTTCATTCCTCCTCACTGTCACCTGTTTTCTGCTCAAGGTGGATCTTTCTTATGGTCATTTGAAAACATTTACTTATTGCGAATACAGCAGTATAACGATCCGCGTTATAACGAAAATTCAGTGTTTAAATATTTTAACATTTAATTGTTTACCTTTCTTGTCTTTGCACACAAGTTATTACCCGAAATGTGATAACCCCAAATTTATACATATGTTTTTTTTAAAAAACTCTCCTCAAACTTTATTAGATTTTCTACAATGAATGTGTAGTAGGAAATTTTTATTTCTTTCGTCTTTTATCTTTTATCACTTTCCAGAGTGGCTTCGAGCTGTTTTGTTAAACTCCATTTCAAAGAAAAGCACTTTGAAATTGTACTAATTATAAAAGATAAAAACTTTTTCCGTTATCAAATTCATTAACAGTTGAATTTATCAAAAAAATTAAACCTTCCTTCGCAACATTATTGCTTTATTTAACATTTTCACAATTTTAAATATTTCTTACTTACGATGTTTCTTTCCTTAATTTATTATTGTCAAAATTTCTTTAAAAATACAAATTTCCGAAAAATTAAAGAGCTGTTTTAAAAATTTAGCATAAAGGTCGAAATCTTCTAAAAACTTCTTCACCAAGACATACTCTAGTAAATATTCATAGACGGGTCATTTGAAATTTGAAGGATTATTGATTAATTGTCCACTCAATTGGTCCTTTTGATAATGATGGTAATTAATGTTTTATGGGAGGTCATTAATAATCTCCAAGGCAGCTCATGGTTCCTTTCTACCTTTCAACTCGATTACACGTTACCAGTTAGCTCTGGTCGGATTCATTAGGAGCAGGCAGTGATTATAGCCCAATAAAGGTTAATGGCGATTCGTCTATTTTTTTCGCACTCTTTCCTAATTGGTCGTCTGAGATTGGCCGCTGTCCTCAAGAGTTCGATAATTCGGCTCCCACCCGATTTCATTGCTGCTCCGTATAGTTCCTCCTATGATAGTCATTAGGTTCACCATTTTGAGTCGTAGATGTGGTCAATTAGCATAAGCTGTGATTATGATCGAAGGTTTAGAAATCTCTGTGTAAATGTGTAATTGGTTTTCGCTTGTTCCGTGAAATCGTTATTATGAAACTTTCTTTGCTAATAATGGTAGTTAAGTATTGCTTTGTACTGAAATAGTATATCGATAATCGACGATATCATGTATCTTAATGATATATGTTTAAGCACGCATATTCGCCTACTGTTCTGCAGTATTTTTTCTTTATAAGGCAACTGCTACTGATTTCAGTTAATTTTAGGTTATAAATTATGTAATATAAATTATTTAACTTAATGATCAAAATATATAAATTTTCATTATATCCAGGCAAATTAAAAATATTTATACAGGAAAAAAAGTCATACCCGATATAAATGAAACCCTTGATTGGATTCGTTTATTTTAAAAAACAAGAAACATGGTAGTGATTAAAAGAAAAAACATTATTTTTTAGTTTAAATTTATCAATAGGAATGTATTGTATGTATGTAATGTTATTGTTAACAGAATAAAAATTTAGTTTTTCGCCAAAAGGGAACTAATTTAATCGCACCGATTTTTCTTGGTGATTTTGGAATGAACATCACATTGTGGTGGTCATTGGAAATTATTTTATAATTAGGTTTAGGTTTGTGGACAAAAAAAGCTAATGCTTTTAGAGATTACAATTTTATTCTCAGAATATTAAACTAATATTGGTACATAAAATTAAAAAATATATCTCTATATAATTGAGGAGTTTTATCACAAATATCTTTTTTTTTTCATAATTATTGTTTAAAATAAATTTTGTAATAAAGTTTAATTTAAAAAAAAAATTAGGCGATATAATATGCCTTTAAACTGCCTGTGTAATATGCAAAATACTACAAAATCAAAATGTAATATGGTGGCTCTTGATGACAACACTGGAGATACGGCTTGCAACACTGAAGTTAAAGATTGATGAAATGTAGTAGTTTTAAAGCTTTAGTTATATCACTATCCAGTCCCAAACATTCAGAACTGAACTTTAACACGTCCATTATAAGCAAGTTCTAAGGTTTAATAGAAACAGAGAATAAGTTCAAAAATGAAATAAAAGTTAAATTTGATTTTTCGAACAAGAACATGGTATCATCACACGTAATGATTAGACACTAGGCGACTATTAAGTCAAAACTTGAATTTGGAAATTTAAAAAAAAAAGTTATCACTGCCATTGGATTTGGATTCTTACTTTGGAAAATGGTGATACTCAGTATTAATAAAACTCGACTTAGGTGTTGTTGTTTTTTTTAAATATTCTACTTATTTGTAAACTTTTTTTAAAATAGAGTAATGTATTTAATTACTGTATGACTGTTTTATGGTATTGTGTGAACTAAACACCGATGTGCAAACGTCAGAGGGCTAGACCGAAACGAAGATGGGAGGATTGCGTTAAAACTTTAGTTGAATTGGGTTTGGAGTGGCATCACTAGAAGGATGTATATAGAGAGCGATTGGTGGTATCGGCATCGAACCTTCAGGTTCTTTAGACCTTCATTATTATTTAATTACTCATTTGATGAGTCATAATTTTGGCATTTTCATAAATTTTAATTCTCTTCCTTCATTCCTTTCGATTTAGTAAAAACATACTATCTATTAATACTTTTTTTCGTTGTCGCTATTGCGTTTACTAATAAGGATCCCGAACTCCTAAACACTATAAAACGTATCGGAATATAATGGTGATTTCCAACCAACGATTTCCGGAAGTAAAAGCTTTATAAGCGTATGTATGGGTAGTTTAGTAAAGTATAATATATTTTATAATTTTCGCTGTATTTGTTTGATTATCGTGTTCGGAATTCCGACAAACAAAAAAAAAATTAGATTATGATTTGAATAAAAAGCATTCAAATCATAATCTAATTTTTTTTTTCAAGTCCTCTTTATTTATATATAATTACAATTACAAATATATGATAATACATAGTATATATACAGATTACATACTGACTTTGTTTGCCGTATGGCAGTTATCATAATCTAATTAAGAAAAATATTTAATTAAAATTGTTTATTGGAACCAATTAAGCAGGATGGAAAGCACAACGGATTCTAGTGAATTTTAGGAATCGCCTAACAATTTGCTTTTGGGCGACAAGATTCTAGAGCGGTGACTGATATTTTGAAAATATTTTTTTTATCGAACGCATCCCTATATAGAGTGAAATAGGTAAATTAACAGAAATATGTTAATGTATGTAAATTGACCCCAAATGTGTCAGAACATAAACAGTGAGGGATATGATTATAGCAAAAAATATGTATTTAAATAAAAAATTCTAGTCTTAATTATAAGTGTTGAAATTCAAACATCTTCTCTAAAAATTTTAAAATATATAAAAAAAGAAGAAAACCACAGTGAATAACAGATTTATAAAAAATGCTATATTTCTACTAAATCGATGGGAAGTATTTCATTAAATTATTCAATGACTATCTCTTTCCAATAACGTTATCGATTTTTTAAAAATACCAATGAATTCTTTCTAAAATCGCCAAATAGGAAATATCAAAGCACTGACACTACAACAAGAGTGGTCTTTAACATTTAGTTACTGATTTATGGATCACTGTATCTAAAAATGACAATGTCTATAAAGTTGAAATTATGAGTTAATTAATCCCCCTTTTCCATATATATCTAGAAAGCCTTGATTAAAAAAACATTGGACACGGAATGTTTTAAAAATATTTATTTCTAATGCCTACTAAAATAAATATTGTTAAAATAAATAAATTTTATCCAATTTTAGTCTCATAACAATTTTAGAACATCATTTATAAACAAACAAATTTATGCAGGATATTCTGCCCAGGTCATTAATTTCAGTTCATCCTATTTTCTCAATTCTACATTAAATAAAAATTTAAACTATTTATCACAGATAACCTTTTGTATTATAATTTATGATACATTATACTTGGAAACAATACATAGCCACACATTTGAAAGGGATTGAAGTTCTCTACAATATAACACTAAAAATATCTTTATGGAGATCTTGTGATTAAACATAAATATTTTAGATATGTATTTCGTAATTATCAATTTGGGGAGATTTTGTGATATGATTTGTGCATGATTCAGGTTTTTCAATCCTTTGTTACTGTGTTTTTAATAGTCTTTAAGTTTCTTACTGAACAAAAATATAATTCCTGAAATTGGACTATTTAAATTTTTATCCCGGCTTTTAAAAGTATTTCAAATTCTGTTCACTTTTTTAAGAACGAACTCTGGATACAGTCTGTGTTTTACATACAAACCTTCAGTTGAAGGAGGAATGTGCTTTGCGCTAAATGTTGCGAGTTCAACATTTAAATTTCCAAGAATAGAAATTTTGTGTTTTGCCTCTCTCACTTCGTTTATTCCTAGTAAAGTTACCAAAAAAAGTACATCGATGAACAGTGCAATGAATGTACTATTTAATAAAAGAGTAATTAAAATTTATGTAACAAAGATTTAATTACATTATCAATATTTAATTTCATTTAATTATAACAATTGATATAAAACATTTACTTTTTTTAATCTATATATCGCTGTTTTAAATAGTGGCCAATCCAAAAAAATTTATTTCCTTTTGAATTAGAATTATTCCAAAGATAATAAACCATAGATGGAGGTTTCTATCTCTTCTGATAGTACAAGAGCCGTGGAGAAACAAATGTAGTTATTTCCCCCCCCGATTTTTGATTACTTTAATAAAAACTTAAAAAACGTTTTTCATAATTTTTCATTTGGATCTCTAAATCTTTAAAATTACCAGCAACACTAGAAAACCTAACAAAACATCATTTAAAGTAGGGTAAACTTGCTAAAATATGAGATCTAATAGAGCTATTTACGTTCAATAGTTCCCGAGATATAGATTTTTAAAAAGCAACATTTTATAAAAAGTGTACTGAAAAATCAGAACATGTGGATTAGAACTAAAATTAAAGCCAGTTTAATGTGCTATATAGTAGTTTATGATCTTTATCTTTCTAGTAATAGTAGTTGTTATTATATTTACTGAAATAAATTGATTTATAGTTGTTCAGGCAATAAGTTTGATTTATGAAAAACTTTATTTCAGAAACCGTAAGACATACAGATGTCTACCTGGTCTCAAATTAAAGCTAGTTAAATTTACTATAAAATAGTTTATAACTTTTATCTTCGTAAGAGTAGATGTTTTCATGACATTCGACAAATTAAATTCATAAAATGTTAATTTTAGTTGTTCGGATAAAATTTTTGATTTTTGATAAAATATGTCTCAGGCACCATAAGACGCAGAGATGTGTGCCAGCACTCAAAATAAAAGTAATTTAACTTTCTATAAAGTAGTATATGTCTCGTATCTTTGTGGCTGTAGTATAGTTTTATTATATTCGCATAAGAATATATGTTTTGCACATGAAATTTTGTCCGAACAACTATAAATCAATTAATTTCAGCAAACATCATGAAAACTACTACTCCTACAAATATAAGTGTAATAAGCTACTTTATAGTACGTTTACTTGTTTTGAATTTGAGTGCTGGCAGACATCTGTACGCCTCATGTTTTTGGAGATATAAATTTATCTTTTAATAATAAAATAAATTCACAAACTTCTGATTTTTCAGTGCATTTTTTATGAATTGTTGCTGTTTAATATCTGTACCTCTGGAACTATTGAACGTAAATAGTTCTATTAGGGGTAAACAATTTACTTTACTTTAAATGATGTTTTCAAATATTGTTTGTAGTTTTAAAGATATAAAGATCTGAATGAAAAAATATTTTTGTTAACGCTTTGAAACCGCCGCCATTTTTTATTCCCCCTATCTATACTTTGCAGAGTCATCAATTTCGACAAAATAATACATTAATTATACATAGTTTATATTAAAGTAATACAAAGGTGGGATGAAATAATTGCCTTTATTCTCCTCTTGGGCTCTTGTACTATGAGTTCGTCTTACTAATGCTGTCTGCTTCAAAGCTAGAAGAGTTGTTTCAAAGTAATCACGACCCTCGGTATAATCGTGGAATACGTCTAATACTATTTTTTTCTTTTTATCAGATGTGGCACTATTGAAGCAAAGTAATAATATGCACTCAAATCAAACAAAAGGGAAGCTTTGCCAGCTCAGCTGGTTACTTAATAAAATGTTGAACTTTGACTTTTACTGATAGTATGTCTCGATTATTATAATGTTTTAAATAAGATGTGAATTTTAAAACTTTACTCTTTTTAATTGAAATAAAAGTCTAAACCAGTTATAACAGAAACCGGCAAATTTAGAGAAAGAAAACTAAGTGTTATACTTTTTATTAATGGCGCCATGTATACATCATTCAGCTCCGGATATAATTTTCACATCCATTCATTTTATTATGAAGTGCAGTAATACATAAAATGTTGCCTTCGCCTTATCTATCCGCATATTTATAGATACTGCTTTCTATAGATATATTGACCAATGTTCCACTAGATGCTGATAGAGGAGAACTCATGTTTACCTTTGACATGGGTGTTGACTACATCATAAGTTTAAATCGATGCTTTATTGCACCACGTAATGTTTTTGTCCGGTCCCGATTTCACAAGAGTGTTGGTCCCCACCTCACGGCTTGACCACAGAGCTGGTTCAAGCTCCAACCTTCCACCCTTCGCCAAACTCGTATACTCGCCCTTCAGGTTCCGGGGGTTTCTGTTTTTGCTTCTCCGCGTTGCATAAGCTTCCCATGGCTTAAATCGCCCTGCCTTCAGATGCCCTCCAGGGTTCTACTGATTGACTAAAAGGTTTGCTTTTCATTTTCATCTCTGATACAAAACGTTACAAATATTAATCTCATGAAATTTGCTCGATGTTAGGCATATCGTAAATCTATAACGAAAATGGTGCAGCTAGAATCGGTGATTTAAACAAAATGGTGGTAATATTTTTTTTTGTATAGAATAAAAAAGAAAAACCAAAAATACATTTTTCTACAAATTATAGTCCTGTATGTATTTATAAGTTACTTAGGAAAGTAAAAATACGAAGAAATAGACAAGAGATAAATACTGTGAATGCTTGAATAATACTCTGATTTATTTTTACCTTCCACATAGGTTATCACCTGTTATTACAATGGTTGTTTGATAAAAGTACTTATCTTATACACTTATCATATA
>NW_027114928.1:1752594-1798521 GCF_000696795.3 Halyomorpha halys
ATTTTACCGAGATTAAAATTACTTACTTTTCAAGCCAATAAGAATATAGTTTTATCCAATAAGTGGTTTTTATCACATATCACAATTATCCTGTCACTACACTTGTGCACAATTTACATTTCATCTCTGACATGATATAATTATCAAATACTTGAGACATTGGATTCTATAACCATCCAAATTCTTTTTTTCTAAACTGGTAAATTACATGTAATTTAACTGTTTCTGGACGAAATTCTTTAATCGGCTGATAATCTAGTATCAAACGGTTCGGTTAGTTATTTTTTTATTTTTTTTTAATGATTCCGTGTTATAAAATTCTTAGTCTCAATTAAAGTATGGTGGCAGTAGAGTTTCAAAATAAACTTACCAAAACTACCGGCCTGTTAGTGTAAAAAAAAAATACCAAACAAATATTGTTATATTCAAAGAACAAATATGTTTGTAAGGAAAATTCAAAATAGCTCCATATCAAATAAAACGGATATATTTCCTCATGATACAAATATATATATATATATATATAAATGTTATCTTATTTATATATTTTTTTCTTGAATAAAGAGGTAAATCTAGCGATATTTACAAAAAAATTATTTACTGTTTTAACTCGTGATCTCTGGCTGACCTTAAGTTATCTACTAAGGTCCGTTTAGCCTTCGATGAGCATTTAATATGTTAAACTGTGCCACTATGTCCCACTGAGGGTTGAGCAATAATAAAATGAGATTGAGTTTACGTCAACTATTTGTACAATGCTGCAAGTGACGGCCGACTAACTAACACTTAACACTGGCAGTCTGTTATTAACTGTAGGGACTTTGTCCCTAGCATAAGCCCTAGCATAGCCCTTCGGAGCTAATTCCACTACCGCAAATAAACAATATCTGTTAGGTTGTTGGGAATTTTCAGGTGAATATTTATATTTTTTTCACAAGCTGTTTATTTAATCGACATATGTTCCCAGTGGGATTTTATTAAAGCATAGATGCCTGTCTTAAAAAAATTCTGATGTTTAGAATCAATAAATTAAGATATCGAATTTTTCATATAAAGCTTTTAAACCAAAACATTTTGGAGCATTTTTCCATCTTTAACAGTATTCTCCCCGATTGCCTGGTTTATATTGTAGCTTTTGCTGTATTATTGCCAAGTCTTCATTCATACAAATAAATTACTCGAATATCGGTGGAATTCATATTGGTAAAAAATTAAAAAAAAAACACCAAAAATGAACACTTATGAATCCCGTTTGTTGAGATGCGATTCTGGCGATGGACAGTACGGCTATAAATGAGGTTATGCCCAAAAAAAAAAAAAAAAAAAAAAGGAAACGAAAACAGAAAGAGAAATATTTCATATGCACCAACCTAATATATTATGTATTCTCACGTATGTACATATAAACTCATGTGTACTCTATATATGTAACTAATCACATCTACAGTTATTATTTTCCTTTTGGATACAGTGGCCACAACAAAAGAAAACAAATTATACCTTGTTATAATTAAAAATTGAACTACATGAATAAATTTAATTTTTGAATGAAGCAGCAACTTCTATTTATGTGTCTGTACTCATTTTCAAAATAAGGCAAATAAATTTTTAAAAAATATTATTCACAATGATTGGTAATTAATATATAACAAACATATTCCCAAGTTTTTATTCCGGAATATTATCCTAATAGTATTCCTAAAAAAATAAACTATGAAGAAAAAATTTATATTTTTGTTTCGCTATAAAAATTCATATTTTAGTGTTTTTTAGGTGGGAATACTAAATATAAATTATGTACTTGCCAAGAATACTACAGTATTACCAAAGATTGTATACAGTATACCAGTTCAAAATGTATTGTTTTTTCTTTTAGTTATTCATTCAATTCCTTATGTTTTGTATTTATCTATTGTTTATTATTGCTAACAATGACAACTTTTAATTTTTTTCAAATAAACAAAATGAAAGGTACTTTTTATAAGAAGAATTTTGAAAATTTGCCAATTAAACCTTATTAGACTATTTAAAAAACGATAAAAACTATTTGATATGAAAGCTCACTTTATTTATCATTGATTTAATAATTAAGTTTAATCCACATTGTTTGAGCTGTTTTGACGAAAATCGAAAACAATTTAATAATCGATTCTTTAAAGTTGAACTACCGGTCGGTCGATTTTAACAAAAAAGTTTATGTCATGTCCCAAGCATATATCTGCCTTAAATGTGTAGTTTAAGTTTCGTATGACTTCTTGTTTTTGAGCTAGAGTGTTTATACAAACCAGACTGTCGAAAATTCAAATACGAAATTTTGCACTATCACAATGCTTTCCTTTACTATATATTCTATGCATACCATCAACATAAGCCCTTTCTATGACTCATTCTACACTTCGGACATTTTACAGTTTTTGTAATTCGTTCCTTGCCTATTTCTGCAACTGTATAAAAAATGAATGATGCTATGATATATAAACATTAGACATTTTAAATATAGTATTTTCATATATATATATTTTAGTTTTTCTGGTGAATTTGTAGAGTGAATTCCAATACTTTTGATAGCTAATGGGAATTCTTTCAATTTAAATATTAGGTTTTATTTATAGGGAGGGGGGAATAACAATTCAGAAAATGATTTTACATAATAAGTTAAGAGGTCTGAAACATTTGGACATTGATATCATTCTTTCATCAGTGTAGATTACAGAAACTATTTATGCGGGGTGGTAAACTAGTAGCAATCAAAATTTTCCCGACTGTGTAACACTTTGCCTATTTCAGCCATTGTCTGACAAGTTATTATTTGTAATTACCATATAAAAACATATTTCAAAGTTCTTATTCCGGAATATTTTCCTTATAATATTCTTAAAAATCTTGTGTACTCTCTCTTTTACCAGACATACTTTACTAAGTTTTATGTAGATTTTTGGGCTCTTGTTGAAGTTATCGTTAGTTAAAAATACACTATGAACAAAACATTTTTACTCTAAAAATTCGTATTTTAATGTTTTTCGAGGTAGGTATAACAAATATAAATTTTTTACTTGCCAAGAATTCAACAGTTCAACAAAAGGTAACGATACCCTAATGAACGCGGGAAAAATTTGTTGGTCTTGGCTTTTCCAGAAAATTATTTTACATAATAAGTTAAGGGGCTTGAAACATTTCGAAATTGATACATTCTTTCACCAGTGTAGATTAAAGAAACTATTTATGCAGGGTGGTAAACTAGTATATATAAAAATTTTTCTGATTGTGTAAAACCTGTTTCATCCATTTTCTGACTTGTACTAATCTCACCGCCCTTCCTATACACATCGTTTACTTTCGATAAATAGGTATTTGCAATAGAGAGCTATTGGAGAGAGAGAACTCTATATGCAAGAGCTATTTGCGGTCGGATTACTCCACATTCAGACGCCACCCAGTTAGCTCATGAAATAGTAAATGCAGTGGAAGTTACTACGCTACGATCGCTGTGGAATCTGACTAATGACTTGTTGATTATAATGTTGTTTAATAACTACTCACTTGCCTATTTGAGGCAGCCAGTTATGCCAGGAATCCAGTCCCTGGGACAGTTCTTGGCATTCAGCTACATCGTTTATCAACCTGTTTATTTTACGAAATGCGGTTCGTTTTTATTGTAATTATTTTAAAGGGGTTGACGATTGATGGAATTCATATTTGTAGCGAATTAATTTTCATTAGTATTATTATTAACCATTTAAGAGTATTAATAAATAAATTACTTATTTCTGATAGATATTCAATTTAACGGGCATATTATTTCATCCATATTATTTTTCTTAAAGGAATGAAATAGAATTTTGTGGATAATTATTAAAAAGAACGGTTCAAAAAAATTTAAAAAAGTTTATCACTTAGTCCATTTCATTTGTAGCAAAATAGTTTTTTATTTTATAGTTCATTAATCAATGAAAATGAGCAATCTGTTTTTAAATGAAAGAAAAAAAATGGCCAAGTTATTATCAGAGTTTAAAAAATGACTAAATTTACTCAAACATTTTTTGGTCAATTTTAAACGTGCATAGTATTTATTTCGAATAAAAAAGACAACTAAAATATTTAAATATGCTAAATTTTCAAGTCAAATTTCGAATTCTATTATTGCCAAATAATTAGAAAAATAAAAAAGAAAGAAAAGAGTTATATGATATTAACATTTTTTATTTAAAATTAAAAAAAAAAATATAAACAAAAATGTTCTTTGCAGATAATTCTTTAATTGGAAATTCTTTGGAAAATAGTGGAAGAAAAATGTAAATTTTGAACTGAAGATTGTAAAGCCCGTAAAACTGAAAGAGTTTTTGAAATTAAGGAAAATTAAATCAAACAGTCCCTATAAAATTTTAAATAATTACAGTAAACAAACAATTTCAACCCAAATTACTAACTAATCATATTTGTTAGAAATATTATTTATCTAGTTTGTTTCAAACAACAAACAAATACAATAGAAACTACTTTTAAAATACATTTCAATAATGATATGATCTTTATTTTTAAGAAAAAATCCCTACTTTTGTATTTATTTACACTTTTTCCAGCAAAAAATCTTAGAGCTTCTTATTCAGAAGTAACAGTAGATGAAATGGATTCATCAACTGTTCTTCAAAATAAAAATGGCTCTTGAAATTCAATCCCAATATAGAAGGACTGTGTAAATTTGAAAAATCGAATTCGAAATCGAACAATCTGTATTTTATGACTGATTAAAAAAGTTGCATGGTTTTGCACCCAACTTGATTATGTGTCAGTAGCGAAAAATATAGCTTGCTGAAGAATGTAGTCAACTACTGTTCAGTACTGGAACGTATCTTTTAACCTAATTATAGTAACTGTGTATCGAAATATGCGAAATGGAGCAATACAAAAAAATTAAGAAAAGAAAGAATGGGAAAGACAATGGTAGCATATTTGCTTCGACCCCGCCATGTGTTTATCGGCTATAGAATCACTTATTATTTGGATACTCTTTCGGACGAGGGCAGGAAATAATCCCATTAAATGGGCAATAATGATACAGGCAGCCGAAGGGGAGACGTACTAATTCGATTCATGCTCGGGGCGCTGTAATATGAAAGTAGTAGGCGGCTGTGAGGTGGCGTCTCTAATCACTCACGTCACTCCCGCCTCCGATTAATTATCCTCTCTCGGGCCACTTAATCGCTTTCCTCTTTCTTTGTTTCTTTTTTTTTTTCATTTAAATGGGAAAGTAATTGAAGATGGATCATGGCTCGGCTCCTGAGCTGAGTCAGGGGCTCTTCTTAATGAATCCTCCAGCAAGCACTTTGCCAAGCCGACGTGGGTGTCAGCTCTTCTCGGAATGCCCCTGATGATCGCCTCTCATGGTAATTAGTTTTGGAGATTAACGGTGCAATGGAGGATGTACTCAGTTATTTAAGGAGTTAAAAGGCAGGCGGAAGGAAATATGCAGGTCCTTGAATATAAAAACATTTTAATACAAGCTTGATTAACTCTGTTTTTCCTAGATAATGGTTACTGTTTTTTTGGCCAAAAAACTATTCGGTTACAACGCCCATTTTAGATTTCTATCTATATCCTTTTCTAATCTTATGTTGTCTCAATGTTTTGTAAGAATTGCGAATTGATACTGCGGGTGGATTTTATTACAATTATTGACATCAATAAACTCTCCTTTCTTTTATATATATTATTAATTATATTGGTGATAGAATTATTTTATATACTTAAATTCTTTTAACGTATTGTATAAATGACAGTCAATTAATGGCTTCATTATTGTATCAACTGACTCCACCGAGTCCTTCCGTTTTTTTACAAAAGCCTGTTGTTGAAATATTACAATCCTCTGTTTCATGATAAACTGTTAATCTCAACTGGCAAGTTTGGTTTTTTAGTTGTTCCTCTTTTGTAATCAAATGTAGATGTGTTAGTATGACCAATCCTCGTCCTTTTTACTCAAACTTCCGCTTTTTTGTTCCTTTTACTACACTTACTAAATGTATCGTAGTATTTTTCTTAACTTTATTTGTGATTCCTGACCATATAAACTCCCAGTTTTTCCGGTCTCTATCCCTAAGAGGTATTATAACTTTGTTTGGCGCATGCATTTGGATAGGCCGAATGATCATATGTGGAGTTTTCTTTTTTACCTGTTTTATTCGCTGCTTCATTTTCAGGTTTCCTTGAGTGTCCAGGATTCCATAGAAAATTCATACATTGTAAAGAGCAGAAGTTGATTCAAAACAAATCAATATTTTTGAACTATTACTCTCTAAGGATAAATAATGACAAGCTACTATTCGTTTCTTTTGAATTTGTTGCCTACCTCTTCGTTAGTTCAGCTCACTTATTTGATGCAAGATGAATAACCAAGAACTTTAAGACAACTTAGGTTTCAAATATACATAAATCTAAAAAAAAGATTCTAAATGACATAAGACCCTGGGAAAGGGTTATATTATTTCAACCTTCATCCCAACAAGAAGTAGTATGTGTGAAAAAAATACCAGTTAAAAGCACAAGAAATACGCTAAAATTTTTTGTAGAGTTTGACGTAAAGTTTTTATTAAATTTTAACCATTTTGATTATTTGGAAACAATGATATATCATATAACAAAACTGTCAGCCACACTAATACGTTTAAATTGTTGGTTTGTCATTATATTCTTTTTAACAGTTTGTATAAATATTAATAAATTTATCTGCGCTCTAGTCCCACTGCCCCAATTTTGGGGCAAGGGTCGATAACTCCCCTGGCGTTGATTTTGAGTTTAAATTTTGGGAACATTACTTAGAGTAATAAAGTATTGTACCGAGTTTCAATTAAAAATAATATTTTTTAGAAAGTTAGTTTGAAATGGGTTGCATAAATCGCAATTTAAAAATAATAGGTTTTAAACTTTGAAACATCAATCCATTACCATGTCTGAGCCAGACCTATCCTACTTGCCCTCCATACTTTAGTTGCAAATTCCATATTTTAGACTTATATTAGCATTTAATTAATTAACTCTTTGAAATCGAGAAAATAATCCTCTTTTTATAGCATAGTAAGTAGATTTCTAGTAGAAGTTAAAAAAAGCTCTGTATGCTGTTTAGTGTCATTCGGCCACCCTGACGACTTTAATTTTTGCTGGACTTTAATTCATTTTTTTTTTTTTTACACCAGTTGCAAGTACTAAAGGAAAATACATAAATATCTTCCAATTCTGACCCAGATTCAACCGCTATCCTTGAGCTTTATCAATTCTTCCTAATACTATGTACATATCTCTATTTACTTTGCACTAAAGCTCTTCTTGTGCTCTTCTTCATCTTGAAAAGCAGCTTGTAAAAACCATCACTCTTCTCAATTCTAATTAAGTTCGATAGATGGTTAAAGATTAAAACCGAAATTTTGTATTTTATATTGGGGATGACAATTTAATGTAATCACTTACAGTTTTTAAACCTTCTTCCGTTGTGCAAAAATCTTCGATCTTTACACATTCACCTGTTTGTTTGTTGCACAACGGTTTGTTTGTTTTTACCTACCGAACATAATCAATTGTAACATCGGACCAATCTCAAAGATCATTAATCGAAGATTTTGTACGGAAAGAATTATGACTAATTTTTATCCGTAATTATTTTTCTACAATGATAGTGTAATGTTATAAGATTATTTCAGTATGACAGGAGGGTGCGAAGCTCTTACTGAAAGAAGGCTGCTATTGTCTTAAATAGCAAGCAGTTTGAATATCGTCCTTATGTTACGAACAAAGAGAACGATCCGGCAGCTTGGGACACGGCTAATGGGAGGAGCTGTCCTAGAAAGGAAAGGCGAACATCCATTATGCTTTCTATTCTTTATCGGATGTCTTTCTTGTTAAACTATTATTATGAGGCCCTGGATTCTTTGAAGTAACAAGAAGGCGTAGGTGTAATATAAAATAATCATAAAAGTTTTAGCTAACCGGTGGTTCGATGCCAATTCCACGAATAGCTCTTTTCACACATAAATCCATTGATGCACGTCCAAACCCAAATACAGAAGATGCTCTTCAACCTACGTTTCGGTTTATCCCAGGTAATATAATCCTTTCTTGTATTTATATATTTATAATGCACTATACTATTTACTTTATCTACTATATTTTTGTATTTATAATGATCCCGTAATAAATAGAAAAAAATAATAATATGTAGAATGTATGCGTAAGATCAAACTTTACTCGAAAAAAATGTATTACACCAAGTAATTGTTTATTTTTAAAGCAGTAGAAATATGTATTCATAAGTTATAATATTTGACAAGCAATTAAATACAGATACTTTTCTTAATTCAATAAAGTTATCAAACTAATATTTATCTAAAATTAAAATATAATTCATATTTATAGAAGGAGTTTTGTAACATTGTTTCCATTTCATGAACCCTAAGTTTCCTATTTTGTTATATCTTAATAATATACAACCTACTTTATAGGATTAAGAAATGCATAATTTATTTACTAGATGAAGTTAATTATTTATTTATTATTACTTAATTTAAATTAAATGTTTTACAACAAATTTTAGTTATTGTTTAACTATTCTTAATTACTTACTTTATTTTTTTTTGAGGTACCTCTTCCGTTCAGAATAATATTTCGATGATTTTTATGCATATTTTTTATTTACCTATTCAGTACCTAGTGTAATACTTGGTTTATATTAATACCATTTGACGTATTGATAGAATTTTAAAATATTGGTGAACACTAGTTGATCGATTAAAAGCTAATTTTCCTATTTTATTTTTTTTATATCTTGATCCATCATGTGGATGTAGTGCAGGTTATTCCGTTGGTGTAGTCTGTTCGCTAAGCTAGTAACAGCACTAGAAAAAATAAATAAAAGAAAACATAAGAGCCAATTAAGGCATTCATAAATTAATGGAGGAACATGAAACAATACTTCCAAGAAGGAATATAAGAACCAGCCGAAGGGGAATGTAATGACTTAAGAAAGAAGAAGGAAAAACATGAGGAAGGCCTGTTGAGTTGTGTAACGGATGAAAAAGGGTCACCGAATACGGATAAATATGAAGACAACTTGGTTGTCAGTGCTTGATCTGGTATGTTGTTTGAGCTTATTGTCAGCAACCGATCATATCTTCTCTTAGCAAATTGTAGTATCAAATTACGATCATATTTCTATTTATTTTTCCAAACAGTGATAAATTGTCGAAACAACATTTTGAAACAATTTACATACTTAAGACAAATATCTTTTTTTTATTATTAATATCAATCATGTGTCTTCTGGGTGTTTTTTTTTTCTATTTTTTTATTACTCCTTTTTGGTATTTTGTAATATTTGGTAATTAACCTATTTTAAGCAGAATGCGAGGTTTTTATTTCGTAGAACCACCACGAAAAGTCATCCCCCCAAGCCCGAATCTCTTACCGGTCTCTCTCTAATGGCGAGGTGACTCCTTAACTCCCTGGCCTACAATTACCTCATTATGTTCCGGATTGTTGTAGACTAAAATAGCAAATAGATTTTTTATGCTTCCTAAAGTTAACTTTAAATTGATATAAATATAAATACATGGGACATTCCATTATATGTGCTCACAATTTTTTATCCGTTTAGTTCCTCTCAAGCGCACATAACTCGAAAATTTCCTACAGATTATTACAGCTTATGATAGATAAATCGCAAACTATTTTCTATGATTTTTAACAATTTTCGTACAAACTGTGGGGGAAATGAAATAAACTTACAATACAAATTCAGTTGAGAATTCAATTTCTCATAAATATCCCTTATTCTATAATGGGTATATCGACAGGACGAAGAAACCTAATCGGGCTTGCTTTGATGATGACAGCTCAGGGAATTTTAAATGGCATTGAATTTCGGAATGATTTTTTTCACTTTTCTTCGCTGTTTGAACGTAAATCACTTTTGACGTTGACAACAGTTTTGAGGTTTTTAGCGATTCACTTCTTCAGGATGCCGTCAGATTTAAAAGGCTCCTGTTATGTATTCGTCTTACCTATAAAATAATTACCCCATTTCATTCGAAATTACAGAGTCAGATGCCCTAACGAAGGTTCGAAAATAACCAATTCCATTAAAAGCCGCATACTCCTGTTATGTCCAAGCGAAAATTAAATCGAAATTCAACATGTATCATGGTAATCTTTTTACGTGTGTAATGTAAAGGTTTCTCTACACCTTTTCCAAACAATAGCAAATTTATGTATGCACTAGCGTGTGGATGTTTTTTTTTTTTTTTTTGGTTCATTTGGAATGTCTTTATTTATTCCTTTTTAAATCGAAAATAGAGTAAATCTAGTGTAATAGATATTACAATTAAAAAAAAAAAAAAACAAGACGTTTGATGCCGATGTTTGTTGTCTAGGATTTATGGCAAATGGCAACCGTAAGATAATATTGTAGTCATTTATGTATGTACATACGCATTTATATTTATTCCATATTATCAGGAGTTACTTATTTAAATTGTATATATAAATATGTTTACTAATATTACTTGCGTATATATTTAACTTCAAAGTATTTGTTATTTGTTATATAATTAAAAAAAAAATCGAAAAGTACCTATTACAAACAATGAGAATCTTTTAATACTCTTCATGAAAACAATTTTGTCTTGGAAATAGTAATTGTCTTATTAAATATCTAAAATGAAAGTCCACTTTTAGCACAGAAAACAAAACAATATAGTTTAAGGACATAAAAATAAAAAATAAAATTATTGATTTTAGTGGAAATTACCATTGTTTCTTCCATTTAGCGCACATGTTAATTTGTAGCATTGTATTCCTGACATAATTACTGAAATCCAACAGCAGTTCCGTAAAAAAGTTACAAATCCTGCGTTTTAATTAATACAACCTGTGTCAATGAAATACATTCGAAAAAAATCCATTTTTGTTTTAAAAAAGTCTATGAAATGTTTACTGAATGAAATCCCGTTTATTATGTCTATGAAATGTTTACTATCATGAAAAAGATTTATGCATAAATGTTTACTATAAGTCAAAGGTTCTTCGGAAATGGTCTAGTTTTTACGATCGATGAGCTGTTAGACAAAACTTGCTTAATTTCAAATCTTTGATTGGAACATTTGAATGGTCTTGCGTTTCACCTATTTTTGTAAAGTTGTTAACATTTTTCCGTTTATTTACTTCGCCCAATTAATATGCGTCCAAAATCCCTAAATAAGAAAATTGTATTGTTTGACAGGTGGATTTATGATCTGCAAAAAATTTTTTTAGTACTATTGCTATATATAACTGTACTGAGTAGAACTTCACTAAAGTTGTTGACCTTAGCTCTGGTCAATAATATTATTTATGCTACTTTTTCTACGGTATGATATTACTATAAGATAAGAAATTTGAAATGTTTACTTCTTAATCATACATTTTCTTGTGATATTAGTTAATAGAATTAATTTGCTTATGGGCTGTTTTAATAACTATAAAAAATTGCAAAACATAATATTCATACATTAATTCCTTTAAAATACTACATTTATTTATTATTGGATAATAAAAACAATGGTTTGAGGCAAACAATAACTCGGATGGCTTTGCAAAAATACAAATAGTGTTTATAAAAGTTATAAAACCTCAATATAAAAAATAATATTTAAATAAAACAATAAAATGTTCAGTTTTATTTCTTGCAAACATTTTCAAGAAACAAGGTCAAGGTACTTGAGATTCGTTTACATTACTAGATGCCGAGAGACATTTAGCAAGAGGATAAAATACGACTTAAAAATCTCGTGTTGACTATGGCCTATTCTCGACGAAATTGGAGCATTATAAATTGTAAATTAAGGTATGGAAACGGACTGGACAGATAGAAAATATGAATGCGGACTTTATAGTATTGTATGTAACGATAATGAAGTAAAACGAAAGGTATTCAGTGCCAACAGTTGAAGTTGTTGTAGTTATAATATGTAAACCATTTGCAAAGATTTATTTTTCTGCATTTGAAGGCATAAAACTTATGAAATTTATTGTGTTTACTGTTTTATAACAAATCCAAGGTAAACAAGTAGTTTTCCTGAACAGTATTGTATGAATCTCAAAAATGACTCTTCAGAAAACACATAACATAGCAGGGCACTAATCGTTCATAGAATTGAGATGTCAGACATCTTAGTTTATAAGGATTATGAAAAACATAAGAAACCAAAGTTCTGACGATAAAAAGCAAGACAATCCAATACCAACTGTAATGGCTGTTAATAATTAATAAAATGGCTAAATAGAAGTAGTGTGGACAATAAGTGGCGCCCATTATTTAGTTGATCGTGAGTAATAAGGCTGCGTCCAGAAAGTCTCAACCTAGCCACTGTAATAATTATGTACAAGGTGTTGTACCTGGAGGTTGATCAAGTGATCAAACATAATGTTTAGCATGACCCCTTTAATTGACTAATAACAGAATATCTTTTAAGACAATTAAGAACGTAATATTTAACAGTGTATTCGTTGTGAGATTTCGCTGCAAATTATTGAATATATGACTCCTATATCCAATTGGATTAATTACGTGTAAATATTTATAGATTTAATCTGACTTAAAAGGATCCCGCGGTAGTGGAAAGGTATTGGCTTCCTATGAAGTGGAGTTCGTGATGTAACAGGTGCAGTAGACCAGTCACGAGGGAACCATTGAGTGCCGAGTTGTGACCTCTTCATCTACGACCTTGGCCCTCTAAACCCGTGCAACGGTACGTCTACACTCCTTCTTCTTGTGCTGCCCGTTCGTAGATTGGACTTACTCGTCCGCTAAAATATGCAAAATGTAGGGCCGTCGTCGGTTTTTCTGTAATGATACAGCTCCCGCTCGCCGATTCTGAGTTTGTGAAATCGATTTCACAACACCGAATTCCCAGGCAGTTTGGAAATTTAAACAATACCCGGGGAGAGGACTACCTGTTTATTTCAGGTAATGTCACTGCGATTTTACAAGATTCGGAAAGTGATAATGTTGAGTAAACCTATAGGCGTGATTAGGGCTTTACTGCTAATGTAATCTCCGTGTCGAGCTATTGCGCATCGAGTGCTAACAAGATGAAAATACTGAAAGAGTCGATGCTGATGTAATGATCCTTAATATTGATATGTTTCCGTTGGTTAAAACTGACTTTCCTCTTCGATGGTGTCTATAACTCATTTTCAGGAACAGAATAAAATGACTTATTAGCATGTTTCAGGGGTTGGAAACAATAAAAACTAGTATCCATTTTTACAGATTTCTAGGTCAGTTATTAATGTTAAACTGTTATGTTATGTTAAAAGTTATATTTCTAAGATAAGCTTTTACATCCTGTAACAAACAACGTTCTCAGAGGCTTTAACGATTGTTCCTTTATCTAAATCTAGATCTATTCAGTCCAAAATGTATTTTTAGTAATGGTAGAAAAAATAGAGTGTTGAAAAACTGTTCTTCAAGAAAGTATTAACACCCACTTAAACCGGCGTATTTCGTATGGCACACTAAAACGTATATATTTTAAAACTAGTAACAGCATCTTACAGTTTACATTACATTACAAGTACAAATTTACATATTAATCTCAGTATTGGTGTTTTCGGATCATTAATTGATTTTTTGTTTTATTTTATATTAACATTTTTTATTTACCTTTAAATAAACTACATTCACTACAAAAAAATAGTATACACTACGATAATCAGACCAATTTGGACATAGGAATTCGAGCTCTGGTTCCACCAAACCATCAAATTCTTCCCGCATCCAATCGTTACAATCCAAAATCCTACGTAAAATCCTTAATGCTCCTTATTACGTCATTCACAAAGACCAATTAATAAACTCATTCACAAAGACCTTAACATCCCATTCGTTGCAGATTTGACTCAAAACAGATATGTGTCTTTTCATTCCAAACTCCTTAACCATCCTAACCCATTAATTCTTAATCTTTCACATCCTTAACAATCCCTGATAATCCTCCGAGGCGTCTGAAAAGAAGATGGCCATGGGACCTTCTAATTTAAATTAATGTTTGAAGTACCACCAATGGGTGGTTCTTGCCCAAGATTTTCAAGTGCATATGAAACATACTACATATTTACCTATTATATTATTTTGTACAGTTGTAAATTACATTAAATAAATAATTTAAAAAAAAAATAAATTAACTACAATTAGGAAGTGTGCTACAATATACTGGCATGGCATGGGCTGGCATGAGAGAGCTCCAGCACCCAGTGGTGCATCCTTCTGAAGTCTGAAGAAAACTATTTGACGGGACTAGGAGGTCTTTCATCCAACTCATTTTCAGCCTACGCCTAGTAATGTCAGGGATGTAATTTTTTGCCAAGGATCATTAATTTATCAACTTATAATTTAATCTCTTGCAACTCATTTCTACTCTGCACACTCGATTGAAATAAACACATGATATCATTGAACTTAAGTCTACTAAAATTTTATTAACCTTATTTAAAACTGTATTGCGGGTTTTGTAGTGTCGTGAAAGCGATAGTTGTATCGCAATGAGGTGAAAGTTATCACATTAATTTAACCATTAACCAGAAAGGGCTCAGGCCGAAGCAAGGACGGTCGTATTCTAATCTACATATGCCCACACGCGGCTTCGGTATTTGTTTGTCCTCCTACGCAACTGCTATGCCGTGACAAATTTAACTTATGCAAATTGACGAATCAATTTAACTGTTCAATATTTAAAACCAATATTGCTAACATTGAAAAATGATGTATGCTATGCCGTTTGTATGTCTGGACCCTCGGTTTCATGAATCTTTAAGTGTGTCAGTCATGTTTACAAGTCCCTCAACGAAACTCCAACGAGATTTAATGAAGGTTGTTGGTTTAAATTATTACTTCTGATTCTGAGCATTTATTCAATAACAAATTTAATAATATAAATTTTTGTTTATTTATTGTTAATGCGCATTGTTGATAATATTAAATATATTTTTTAAAAAATATATTTTCGGTTCAAAGGCTAAGTGGCGTATCTACTGGATTTAGGATTTATCGAATTTTAACTTATCTTTCTAATTTCCTCCCCAAATAAATTTGGGATTTATAGCATTTTAATGTATTTTACCGATTTCCCCGCAACTGCGAAAGGGCCTAAAAGAATGTTTGACATCACTAATTAAATAAAATGAGGAATTGATTTACAACCAGATCAGAAATAGGCTGCTACGATATGTATGCAACCAAGATTCAAATACAATTTTCTCATAACTAGCACTATCTGTCCAGGAACAATTTTCTCTTAGGAACTCAGGAATTTACAAATATATTATCTATTGAATATTCCTTTTAATTTACATTCGAACTTTATTTATTGATAGACATTACAATCTGCCACGCCGTTGTGGGGAAATGTAATAGTGATGATTCATTTTTCATTCTTTCTAAAATAAAATAAAATAAGAATGAAAAATAAATAAATAAATGAAAAAAAAAGGTACATAAAAATAAATAAAATCTCTCTTAGAATATACATAAACAAAATGAACATAATCAAACTATGTGCATGAAAAAATAAATAAATAAAATATAATAATGATAAAAATAAAAGAATCTCTGGTCATATTTACACTTCTATATACAATATTTACACAATCGACCAGAGGATCCCTGATCCCCCACGAGTGAGGGGAAGAGCAGAGCTCATAAGATCCCAGCGCATCCTTCTCGCCGCATCACTGGTAATGAGCCAATTGGCTATTCCTAACGGCGTGTATGTTAATGTAGGAACATCGTCTTGAAGGAATTGAGTAAGGTTGAACATAATTACAATCAGCTCTATCTGTTATTAATCCAATGTATTAAAGCTGCTTTTGGTTTATTCCAATGCCGACTTTATCAAAAAATTTCAAGGAGTACGGTTTTTCCATTCCAAATTTTGTAACCCATACATGCCTACATTTTTTATGTCAGTCAAAAGTGGTCGTTGCTACGAATCTGTTTATCTTTCTGTTTCATCATTTAGTTGCTCATATTTGTTTTAATAAATTTTTTATTTACGAGTTTATAGGTTTATTTTTTCCAAATAATGTGTTAACCGAAGTGCCGCATTCCAAGAACTGCAACCGGTAAATATTATTCAGGTTATTGCATTGCAGCGAATGGGCGTGTAAGGTTTGTGAACTTAGTAAGCAAAGAATCTCTAAAATGTTAATCAACACAGATCCGAAGTGTAGGCCAAACCTTAGGTGGGGTGAATTCCGTAAGACTGAACTTGTGGATTTGAGTTTGATGATATAGTATATTGCGATTATATTATCGGTATCGAACCTTCTGATCTGCTATGCATATATTACTGTTATTCATGAATAAAAGTAAAAAAGTTTCTATATAAAATCGTCTATATTCTTTGAAAATAAGTCGGCGGTAATCAGTGGAGGTTTTAAGTATTTGTATTTTTTTATAATCATAAAAAATAATTTATTTTTTATTTTATCTATTCGACATAATGGGGAGTATTCCTTACTAAATCTTCATTCAAAAATTTAAATATTGATAAATACATAACGTATCGTCTTTTACTTTAGAAGAATTGCGTCAAATCTTTTGGATTTCAGTTCTGACGAGCGTCACAGTGGACAGATGTATGGCGGCCGCAAATGGTAGTGTGGGAAATGAATCTTCAGGTACGCTAACTCTTTATTGTTATTATTATTCTGCTTATTCCATTTTTGTGAATATGCGAGTCTGATTTTGTTTGTCACGGGAGTAGCCGTTAACGGGAGCTTTGTAGACATATCTTATCCTGTAAGTGTTAGTCACGGAAGCAGTAACGTGCTGGTAAAGTTAATACGCGTGAGAAAGATTTGATCGGTATATGAGCCCGAGGGCAGACTTAGACGTCGATGGGTGTATAATATAAGGCGCATCCCTGATTGAGGTGCGATATACTGGATATGGATGTTGAGGTGCGCTGTGATAATATCAGAGTCTTGTTTTTGTTAACCTTTCACCCTCTTGTTAACCACCAAGGTTACCAAGGGAAGTTGCGTCAACAAATCTGATGATTATACCTCTTCTCCATGATCTGCTGCTGAATTGTAATTGTTTTGCAGGAAGTTTAATCGTAAGGGGAATAAATAATAATTTTCCAATTGTTACTATGGTTAATATAATATAAGAAAGATAATTTATGGTTATAACTGAATGATGATTTATAATATAAAAAATCCTAATACTGTCGGGGAAAATCGTATGCTTAATTAACTCTATGGTATGTTAATAATTTCCCTCTTTGTCGTCCAATGCTGGAGAGATGTTAAGGAACACCACGGTTTTCCACGGTCCTCTTGTGTGTGGGACTTTTTACAAATATCTGCATCCATGATATCTGCATGAGTAATCTGAGATTTTTCCATAATATAAGTAGAATTGTAATTTTGCAATATATTTTTTCCTCTTTTTAATTTTTTTTAAACTAATAACTAATTTTCTATACTAGTAGATTTATGTATTTTTTCTTCATCTCATCTCCATTTACCGGCACATGCATCGTGTTGCTGCCATAGAGTATTTGGCCAATTGGTCCTATCCGACGTCTAGTTGTATCCTGGATATTCATGTAGCATTGTTTGTATCAACCCGAATAAAGATTAATTACGTAATAACGTAATTAACGCCATTAATAAATGGCATTAAGTTAGCATAGCGCTTAGAATCAAGTATGTGCTCTTAGGTTGAATAACCCGGTTCAAATTGATGTTAAAGATTTCATTGAAGGAGGAATCGTGTCTGTTAAATCGTCATTGGATTGATATTTCTTTCCTTTCTCAAAGACCATATAAATTTATCTTCCTTTTTTTCTGACGCTATGCTGTAATATCAACTACTCTATTGCTTAGCTACAACTATTTTAGATGGATTGTCAAGTGTTCGGTGGTATAGATATAGGAGAAAATACGTTTACACAGGTAGATAGGTTTAAGTATTTAGGTTTCCACGGTAACTAGAAAAACGAAATTGATGAGGAAATAAAAGCTAGGTTGAAGGCGGGAAATGCTTGTTATTTTTCAATTTTGAAACTGCTTAGCTCACGCTTTCTATCGAAAAACTTAATTCTATAAGAACAAAATCAACACGCCCCAGTGGAACTGCCCCTCCCCGTTCTTTGTACCCCCGGTCAACGGGTCCTGGGCCAATATTCTAACCCTCGCCTTCAGTATAACTCGCAACTCTTCTCATCAAATGAGTATAAATTATTAAGAACAAAATTAAATAGTTTTTTCTTAATATACAAAATTCTTATATTTCGAACTAATTCGTTCTTATTTTTAAATTTTTTTAAAAAGATCATAGCCGCCATTTTCATTCCAAAATACCATTTTCTTGTGTTACCTTTGTCTGGCTAATATATTCTAGTGACCCCTTTTCTAAATTTTTATCCTAAACTTACTCAATTGAGTAAATAATCTATCTTATAAAGAAACATCAGTGAGATCAAATTGCTGAAGTTCACTTACAGTCATATAACTTATTGCGTGGGGATGCAGGTCCGTGGTTAGATTTTAGAGTAATAAGAAAAAAGAAAACAATAAAATGAATCGCTGGAAGCAGTATGATTATATAATTCTAAATCAATCACATAATATAATATGGTACACTATTTGTAATCATAACATATAAGAAGTAAAAGAAAAACGCTATCTTTCACGAACTCGCAAAACAAAGGTGGGGCTTGAGCTAGCTAAAGCACCTTATCTCCTTTGCAACGTGACGTTTATTTTGTACGCATGCCATGCGATGGTCAGCAAAATTGCACGCTATTTGAGCTATTGAGTGGGAAATGGTGTAAGTCGAATTTGAAGTTTTAAAAAAGTAAAACACTAAGGAATGTTCTATAAATTTTTAATAAATATTATCCCTTTTTTTCTTTTAAAACATGTCAATCTCAAGCATGTGTTAAATAAATAAAATAGTTAAAGTTAGTAATCTTTGTGAATTATTAATTAATTTTTAAACTAGGAAATGGTGACTAGGGACACCTTTTTAGTGTCATAGGCCGATATTTCGGGCTTTGATGCACGGGCGAAAAGTAGCAGCCCATATATTGGCTCCCACCGTGTAGCACTTAACTATTCGTATTGCGAGGGAACTCCATCTTAATAAATAAATTTATAATAGGTTGTAAATAGTTTATTTTCATTACGGGAGAATTAAAAAAATATAAATAAATTTTTTAACAAACATATTCTACCATATATGTACTTAACATATATCTTGGAGTTATTGTTTATTTTTGTTATACAGGAGTATTTATTTTGTTACAAAATGTATTGAAATGCTAAGTATATACTTTGTAATAAATGATCTATATAAAGTTACGATGAAAAGACGACTTTTCGTATGTACAAATAGAATATGTAAAAGAGAACTCAATTTTTATTTCCTTTATGATCATTTATGTCTTTATTTTTTACATAATTTTTAATTAATAAAGAAAAAATATTGTCTTTGTTTTATTTTATATTTTTTCCTTAATAGACTACTTTTTTTTATATGCAAATATTGTTTTTTGTTTGGTTTTGTGAGCCTTTTTTCAAACATTGCGTAAAATTCGACCGGTTATCTTGGCATGGCTCTCTTTTTCACTCGACACTAAAAGGGTTAATCTTAAGGATTATATATTTTGCATGTAGGAAAATATATCATTTGAGAAGAAACTGAAAGAAAAGGGGCTCATTATATTGGATGGTATAATTAATATTAGGTGAAAACTGGTGGTTTCAGTTCCTTTATCCCCGTGGCGCTCGAATGGTTTAAGAGCGGAGAATTTAATGTTCTTTAATTTTTTGTGTCATAACTTTTTCACTAGGATCATCGAAAAATAAAAAAAAATAAAATAAAAGATCAATAATTTCGTAATTCATTCCTTTACCAAACTAATTAGCTCCTTGGTAAACATTGTAGTTTTAGGAGCGACAGAATCGCTAAAATAATTTTTATGTTATTTTATGCATGTTTATATGTTTCATAAAGTTGATCTTTTATTTCATAGGTTAATTAGCAAACAGTTAACCTTAAGTACAACAGTTATACATGACGGTTTATTTACTTTTTTTTTGTATATAAATAAGAGGTTGGATGCTATGGTTTGTAGGACATGACCCCTGGGAGCTGCTAATGATTCTCGGAAGAGAGGCGCAATAGCTGGTCCCTGGAACAAGTTTTATAAGAACCTTTCTCGATCATGGCATGCCAGAATTAATAATTGAAATTCTGCCTTCATTCCATAATGCAATGAGATACTAGCGGTTACCAGATTTTTAAAATTCTAAGGATATGTTCAACTTGTATTTATTGAGCCAATGATGAAATTTCGTTAAAATTAGTATTTTTATCGGCCATGCTAATATACTATATTAGCTAAAATAGTCAACTGATAAAACGTTTCGTTCATTGTGTGTGTAAAAAAAATTAAGTTTTACCAAAAGAAACTCATACAGTACTCTATTTGATTGTGGAGTTTTATTTGACTATTTTATAAAAATTGTTGTGTAATATTAAATATTTAAAAAATACTCCTCAAACAAATTTACTAAACCTGTAATTATTTTCTGGTTATGTAATTCAACATTCATTTTTTATCTACCTTATAAAATCAATCTACAGTGTGTCTTAGGGTAGTGAAAAAAATCGACACTTTTTTTCTTAATAATGCAGACAAGTTAAAAGAAAAATAAAGCAAATTTCATTGTATTTTGGTGTTTATTCCACATGTAAATATCCAAAATTTAAATTTAATACCTTTATGTACTATAAATCTTTGTAACAAATAGCCCTTTGATATTGCATTTTTGCATACATACAATTACATGATTCTATGTTAGGTGAGGGGTGCATGAATATTTAATTTTAAAATAAATAAAATTAAAATAAATCAAAGCGATTTATATCTTGGGGTTTATAAGTTCGTAATTTTACTTAGATAATTTCCTATATTATTTAAATTTCCACACTTTGAATCTAGTAACTCTATTTGAATTATATATTTTTTTCAAACCTCCTGAAAAAATAAGAACAAGCTAATTATAACATACAGATGAGAATGTACATATGTTGGGAAATTATAACATCTTGTTTTGCCAGTATGGTATTATGAGATAGGTTGCCGGATCCGCTAAAGGCGGTGTCATCGATGATGCCATATGTTTGCCTGTAGCTCACTAGGAATAGGGAGGAGCTATTCCTGCTGGTGTTATTGAGTGATAACATCAGGCTGAAGAGCCAGAAGTCCCTCCCGAGGCGAATACATCGACCAGGAGAACAGTGCTCTGTCACCAAGGTCTTGGTGGAGGGGTGATTTCGCGGAAAAGTGGATTGGCACAGGCTTTCAGACCATCAAAGAATTTGATGTGCCTACGGCCTATGAATTCCGTCACAGAGTTGGAGCTCCTCATATATTTCTCTGTTCCTGGCCCACTGGAGTGAAGTTCCATCTACTATTCGCCTCAGGAGGGAGTTCTGGAAACTCTGTAGTTTGGTCAGTGTTGTTTTGTAGAGGTGTCTCGTGAGTGGTGCACCATAGAGCAGCGGTGAACGATTAATGCCCTTGTATATTTGTAGCTTCAGGCGCAGTGAGATCTGTTGTGACGTCAGAAGATGGTAGAACTTATGCGACTTCTGCCGAGCCAGTTTTAGTCTCCCCCTGGCGTGATTGGAGAAGGTGTCGAGAATCACGCCCAGATAGAGGATGGTGTTGGAGATATTCCGACCCTCGCTATCCACGACGAACCGCTGGAGTAGCCTGCCCTTCTTGCCCTTCTGAAAAGAGATGACGATGGCATCCGTCTTAGCTGGGTTAACTCTGATCCCATCCTTCTTAAGAGCAGCTACTTATAGGCACTGGTCACCGGAGCAGGCTGGGTCGGCTGTTGTGGCTGACGGGCTGTTGATCCACCCAACAGAGAACGCATTGTTACTCTGGACGTTCCTACTGGGGTGCTGCCTTCTGGGTTGCACTGGTGTAGGTCACTCTCTTGATGTCGCCATATGCCCTTCTTTGTTGCATACAGTGCACTTGGACGGTCCTGTCATGGGGGACTGAGTTAGATCATGGTTTTGGGAGCACCTCGGGCATACCACTAGACGGTGGCAATAGCGCATCGTGTAGCCATATTGCTGGCAACGCTTGCATTGTACCGGGTAACCATCCTCTTTGAAGGGAGAGACCCTGAAGCGCACGTGGTCGATGGCTCCGAGTTTTCTGATATCGGTGATTTTACGTGATGTCCGGTAATTAGTTGTATGAGGTCTGTGTCTTGTCGTTGTCCACTAGTTAGTATCTTCGTGAGACGTCTGATGAATTTAAATCCGGGGAGGTTCACCTCGAGGTCACTGGATACCTCTCTGAAGTCGGTATCGAGGTCAAAGCCATAGAGGACCCACTTCTTGGTCCTTTTAGTACCTCGGGGGGCAAAAGTATGGAATTCAATCATTCCCATCCTGGTCATTAATTGGCTGGCCTGGTCATGTTCTTTCTTCGTCTCTAGGAAGAGGCGAGTCTCATATGAGTTGTTAATTGTGAATTTCTTAATTCCAATCGTAGCGAGCATGTCTTTTACCGCCTGCTGCGCCATGGCAGGGGCTATAATAATAGGTGGCGGACGTCTCTCATTGGGTAGCTGCTGGTCGACTGGGGCAATATAGCGATTTCGGAGGACAGGTGTGGGATTTGTAATCGAAATGTCCTCTGTGACTCGTCTCTATTTGTAGGCTTATCTAGGCGATGGTACTTTCTCCCATCTCTCATCACGAGCTCTCTTCGAGCTCCCTTTATTCTCTTGAGGTTCTTCTTCATCCATGCTCACGTCATCTTCCTGGTCCTCCTGGTAGGAATCAGTCGGTAAGAGAGGGGACACTTGTTCTTGGTTCATGCTTGCTGCTTCAGCCATGTCGTGGTAAACACTTTTAGCACAAACACTACTAGTTTTTACTCTCCTGGCCATAAACTGTTTTATCTCCTAACTTGATCGTGTACAGAAGGCAAATTGTCACTCCGCGCACAAATCACGTAGAAAAATTGTGACACTAACCTGTGTTTCCTATGAGTCCAGGAGTCTCGAGAAGAGTCTGCGACTAGGACGACATCCGGAAACACACAGTAGCACGCTGGAAAGACGGTGACAGCAACAGATGATCCGTACTGCAAAACCTTCTTAGTTTAACATACAAAATAAATTAATATATTTAATATTAATTAATTAATAATTGATTTATAATTATTTTTTTCGTACCCTCCAGTAAAGATTTATAATCTTATCTTAATAATATATATGGCCTTTGCAATCACTTGTATTTGAGGGAATGAAAAACAAATTTGAGGTTAGAAACTTAATTTTTTTGTTAATATGTTAATAACATGATCTTCAGGTTATGAAAAATATAAAAATAAAATCATTTTCCTATGTATTTCTTATTAATTTTTAAACAAAACTCGATATTATGAAGTTATTATTATTATTATTATTATTAACTTATTATCAGCATCCTAAAGAATATAAATGATGCACTTGGTCGTAAAACATGATAACTAACATTTATTATAAGTTTTCTTTAGGACTGATTTCATGTTTGAGAGAATATTAAAAAAAATGGCATTTTGAAAGGAATAATGTTGATTTTTAATTAGGATTTGTTACTTCTGGTTTAAGGTAAAACATTGTAATTATCACTTATTTTATAACATTGTAAAAAGGTTTTAGAATTTTTTCACTATATTTCACCGATATCTGTTTCTGGTCCGTATTAGATTAAGAGCAGACGCCCTTGTGGATAGACGAAAAATATGAACTCGTTTTTAGTTTATTATATGTTTATATGGTTAGTAAAATGAACGCTTTTCATATTAAATTTACAATACCGAGAAATTATTTTAGTATTTATTTTTTGTATATTTTTTAATAAAAAATAAATGGCAAAGTATAAAATAGCGTAGAAGAGCAATGTATCAAGACGTTTCAGGTTAAACTAACCTATCACCCTGTTTTTGTTCTTCAGGATTTTAATTCAGATCATCATAAATCCACTATTCTCCCTATCGGCCTGTGTTCACTCCCTGATACGTCCGTATAGGTCGGATCATTTTAGTTTTGCGATTCCCAATCAATTTGGGACAAATAACTCGTCTCTTTCACTTGCATCAAGATATTTTGATCGCAGTTGATGTTCCTAAGTGAGAGGTAATAAAATGATGGAACGGTCTGTAATAGAATTTCATGATGGGAAACATGTAAGAGGGACTTTTTTGAAAGGCATTGAGCTCACTTTGACGATAAGTCTTATGCTGCTAGACCTCTGTACGCCTTCGTTCTAATGGATTCCTTTTGTAAAAGGGGATTCAGATTTCAATCCTTTTTCATTCGTTAATTAATAGTTTAATGCATAAGCAAGCCTTTTCACATGAACTCTATTGATAAAGTTAGTTATGAGGAGTTGAACCTAATAAATCTGCCTTAAAATCCCCATGTAGTGACGATCTGCTCCATTTGCAATTGTGGCACTGAATGTCAAAGGATGAGGTCAGCCGATGTATTTAATAGAGACATAATATTCTGCCTCTACCGGGCGATAAATTACGGAAAGAATATCTTCGCGTATTATCAATTCAGTAGAGTAAATTATTCCATTTAGCACGTTCCCGGATTGATTTATAATTTCAATCCATATTCAATTTGTAGGACATTTATCAAAGTTTTAGAAGGAAAATAAATAAAATGGAGGGATGATAAAGTGTCGGAAAAAGGTGCATTATCTGGAGGACTTGTGTAATTTAGTGGTCTGCTCTGGTAAGGCTTTATCGAAGAGATGTAGTCCAGGTTGTCTCAAGGCCGAACCATCGCCTACGGTTTCCTGCCCTATCTATAGTGTTGGCGTTTGGATTAGCAACCGCCCACGATGCAAGGACATCCCCCGATGCGTTTGTGCAATTTCGCAGGTGCCAATAGTGGCATGGTTATTACCACTTTCCGAGGTTATTAATTGTATAGCTTGTGCAGCTGGCTGGTATGGAGCGATAAATGAAGGGAGTTCACTCTTAAAGATAGGGTATTCGCTCTGGCAGGTGTTTCCGATCATGGACTCTTTTGTATGGGGTGTACGATCCTATAATAAGTTTTTACAACTAGGAAAATTAATCTGACTTACTGTTTACTTTCACTTGCCTATATCTGAAATAAATAGTTAGCGAATGTATTGTATAATGTATTTCAGTTTTGTGGTCCTTTGTATCGAAATAAAAAGAAGCCAGAAGAATGGCCTATATGCCTGGATAAAAACAGTCTAGCTCAAAAACAAAAAAATTCGCGAATCTGAAATTAAATATTTAAATTGCGAATATGTCTGGGAAGTTGCACTTTTTTAAAACCGACCGACTAAAAGTAGACTTCATAAAATCTATTTTTCCCATTTTCTCCAAATCAGCTCTTAACGATTTTAATGAAACGAAGTATGTTAAAAGGTCAGCGTCGCTCAAAACCGAACAGTCATATGAAATTAATATTATATTTATAAGGCGGGTTATGCCTGGAACGAGGAGTACCACTTCACTTTTTTGGATTTTCTCAACAACTCGTATTGATTTTTATTAAACTCGGTACATCATCCTAGAATCAAGTCATTTATTTAATATCAGATATTTCTAATATCTATGATAATAAATAAATGCTGAATTCTGAATAAATCTCCCTTTAATGAACTTTTAATTTTGTGTATTTGAAATTAAAAACAAAACAAATTTAGATTATTATCAATGATAAAAATATAAATATAAACTTAGAAAGAATTTGATAATTAATCAAAAGAGAAAATGGAGAAATAATGCAGTTTAGACATGAAAATCGGAATCACTCGAACATATCCAATCTCTTCCGATTGCTGTTATTCCTTAGGGTTTTGTTATATGTTGTTATAATTATTATTATTGTTATATTCTTGGCAGGAACAAATTTGTTTATTCCCTCCTAGAGGAACCTTAAAATACGAATTAGTATAGCAACAGAAAAAGACTAAATCATTGTTTGCCTTCCAGGGTGGTCAGTGGAAGTTGTGTATTGCACCATATATTTTATAAAACTTTTATAAAAGTTTTTCTAATGTTGATAAAAATATTTAATTATTTGTTAATTTAAGCTTTTGTTACTTACATACTTGTTTTTATTATATATTTATATAATATTTTTTCCTAGGAAATTAAAGATTCATTTTACTAATTTTTCAGGAAAGCAGTTCAGCCGATGTTTCCTTCTGAATCAAGGTATGTACTAGATTTTGTTTAAGCATGTAATGCTCATCACATTTGATTTTAAGTGCTCTTAACATTACCTTAATGTACTGCTAAACCGTCCAGTATCTCTTAGGTAAATTACATTAAATCATATTTCCTTAAGTTAGCTGTTTGAACAGTTGTTATTTCTGGAGATTAAAATTACCGATATTTTGTGTAGTAATTGGTTTAAAAACTATTCCTATTATAAGGTAAAAAATAAAAATTTAAGTATTTAGGTTCTACTGTTACTAGAAAAAACGAAATTTATGAGGAAGTAAAAGCTAGGTTGAAGGTCGGGAATGCTTGTTATTTTTCAATTTCGAAACTGCTTAGCTCTTACCTTCTGTCGAAATACTTAATAATTAAAATTTAAAAAACTATTATCCTTCCGACTATTCTTTCTGGATGCGAGACGTGGCCTCTTACACTAAGGGATGAACAGTGACTTAAAGTTTTCAGAAATAAAGTATTACGCAAAATATTCGGACTGAAAAATGATGAATTAACAGGAGATCTAGACAGAAGATTACACAACGCTGAATTAAGGGACCTACACCCGGTAAATATAATTCAAGTTATAGCATTGCGGCGTATAAGATGGGCGTAAGGTTGTAGGGCTTAGTAACGAGCGGATCTCTAAAATGTTAATAAACACTGAACCGTCGCGTAAACGTCCGAGGGGGAGGCCGAAACGTAGATGGGAGGATTACGTTAAAACTGATTTAGTAGAATTGGGTTTGGAGGAACATCACTGGAAGGATGTATGCAGAGAGCGTTTAGTGGTATCGGCATCGAACCTTCGGATTCGTTACGCTTTTATTATTATTATAAGGTAAAATAATTTGTTTTATAAAATGACTTTAGCTTTATACTGGCTATCAAATACTATGGTTTTAGTAATTGAATATTAATAATGATGCTTTTTATTATTGTTGCAAATTTTAGTTTTTAACTCTATTATATATATATTTTTTTTTTGAAAATTGAAAATTCACAAAAAAAAAAATGTTTTTAAGGGTAGAAATTTTTATAATGATATTATATTTTTATAATGATTACGATCACCTCTATTTTCATTGGGTTATTCCCTAAAAGGAATGTTTAACAATTAAATAAACTACATTTCTTCAATGTTTATTATTGAGTTGTTTGCCAGTTATTAAAATCTTACTTTTCATTTTTTTTTAAAGTATATAACTCTTTTTACTATTCCGTGTCTTAGAAGAACTACCAATGTTTATTTTTAGGGGGTTCCTAGTTTTTCATGTGACTATATGTGACAAAAATCAAATTTTCACTTTAACAATAAAGAATGTTCTCTTATTTCTGCATTCTGATTCTGCAACGGTTGCATTTTAATAATATCACAGCCCATATTCATTTCCAAAAACCTTCAGTTTCGGTTATTCAGATTAATTTGTCTGAATTTGTAATATGAGCATTGGTAATTGGACATAGAATAGCTCAAAGATAAAGTCATCAATCCTCATGGATAAAGCAAATTCAGTTAAATAAAAGTGTTTAATACAAATTTATAAAAACTGACATGGCCGTCCTTTATCCCAGAGGTATTATTGAGTTAAAATCCTCAACAGTTTGATATTGATATATTGCACGTATCGTTTTATTCCATTTTTGTCTTTATATTCAGCATGTTCTATACACGTCTCAAACACTTACTGAATAAATCATAGTGGCAATGATAAACAATGTATTTATTAATTTTATTCTATTTCTTTTCAGGAAATTATACCCTTTTTTTTTTTATTCATTGTGTCATTTGATAAATAAAGTTGTTATTGTTAATTTGTGGACATATATCATCTTAATTGAAACAATTTTAGTGCAATCTAAACTGAATATATAATAATAAGGATCAAAAAATATTCATCATAAGGAGAAGATGGTTTGGAGTGTGGTTAATAAGTCAAAAACTGATTATTATTAGTACTTTTTGGGCAGAATTTCTTGCCGTTATCAGGATCAGAACAAAACACAAGGTAAAAACCAATGAACATAAGGAAATATGGAAAATTATGAAATAACTAACATTATGGATAATATTTATGCACCTTACTTGGATTTTTCATTTCTTCCAAGCAGTTTGGTGTTTTACATTTTATTACATTTTTCTAATCTCTCCTTACCAACGTCAGTAGGTTTGTTCACCACATATTAATATTGTCATATGTACTAATTACTTCGTTTTGTCTTATTTAACTTTATTAATATATTTTTTTATTTTAGTATTTTACTTCCATATTTCATTAATTACCTTTACTTTCCTTATATATTTTTTCCATACTTTAACATTAAATTATTATTAAATTAAAATATTCATATTTCATTGTTTCTTCTTTAAATTTGTATTTCCTTAATTATTCATTTTACTCCATACAATTCTATCAATTCGGCTTCTGACTCTCCACATGTACTCTTCTTTAACAGCTCCAAAGATCTTTCTTAGGACTCTTCTTGACCGTCCTGGCCGGAAACCGCTCTGGTACTCGGAACTACAACCAGAAGTTGTTCGCTCCTCTCCATCACCCTCCTACAAATTGCTACCGACAAAATCTTGTAAACTGTATTTCCTTTCTTATACATAAGGACTATAATAGCTTCTCACCAGTAAGCTGGCATTTTTTCTTCCATCCATGTATCCCGTATCACCTTGAAAATCTGCTCCCAAGTGTCTTCCCCTGCGTATTTTATCAATTCTGAAGGGATTTCGTCGGGCCCTGTAGACTTATTATTTTTCAGGGACCTAATTATGTCCATAATTTCTTCTCTGTCCAGTGGTACCTCCTCATCATTGTTTGATTGGTAAACCTGGTGGTAGTACATATTGCTTGTCATATGGTTTAGAATTTCCTTAAAGTAATGGAGCCACCTATCTTTGATTTGTTCAGTCTCAGTTTCCACATTGATCCAGACCCATTTCAGTCTGTTGAGTAAAGCCCTGTTTTAGCCATTTAGCGCCCTTATAGAACTTACGCCTGAAAAGTTAATTAGCTATATATACGTTTAATTTCCCAGTTCTTTCATTACTTTTTTTTTTTAGTAACTTTCATTTTGTACATATATTTAGTAACTAGATTTTCATATATATTTTAGTATTCTATTAATTGTTCTATCTTCTTACTTAATTTTAATTTTACTCTCCTCATATAGCCTTTATTTTCTTATAACACCTAAACTATTTATGTCTGTTAACACTATTTATGTATCCATTATGTTAGTTATTTTCCTATTTTCTGATCATTCTATATATCCTTTTGTCCATTGGTTGTTCTGTTTTTTTTCTTAGCCCTGATGAAGGCTAGAAATGCTGGCCGAAACGTTGTTACTAATAAGTAAGTTTTTACATATTTGTGTTCTTCTCTGACCTCTTCCCCTCGTATATATTATCCACGGTCAAATACCTTCTCATAATTATGACTTATATTCAGTTTAGAATATATATACATTTTTTTTCGATTAAGATGACGTTTATTCAAAACCTAATATTAATACTTGATAATGGGGAGAAGAGCCCAAAACATTGTCCGGATGACAATGAATTAAGAAGTAAAAAATATATATGCATTCCTGAAAACAAGACGAATAAAGTTTTAACAAAAAAATATTTTATTAGCTAATTATAACATGAGCACAAGTGGTGAGAAGTGAACTAATTTTTATATTGAACATTGGGAAGGTATAGGGAAGTTTGTGACTGAGAGAGTTAAAATTGCAACAGCGGCGTTTGTTCCAATTCGGTCTGTGGGTTGACTTTTATTTCTTTGGCGATCCCACGAATTGAAAACTTAAACCTCCTTCCAACCATGGTTAGAATAAAGTGGTACCCTGCAGATATCCTCCTCCCTTTTTCACATGTCACAAATAACCAAGAAGACGGTCTTAAAAAAAAAATTCTATTTTAGGGAGGTTAACTCAGAAATAGCCAGTCGATTAGAGTAAATAATAATCTCAATGTTACGGAAATTGACAAACCATACTTTTTTTATTTATAATTTGAATTAAATAAAATTATTCAAAGAAAGAAATTCCCCATGTATCCTAATCTTGCTAAATTAATAAAATACAATTTTTTTGTTCTTTGGCTCTCTCCTCCGAATTCCTCTCCCTCTATCATATCCATATTTCATTATATCCGGAGAAATTACAAATGTGGTCCAGGAAGGTCGATATTACCGCCCTTACTTGTGCTACATATTTAGACTCTCCATTGATTGGATTGATAGATCGTACGAAAAAGAAAAGGAGCCAGACTATTTCTCTAAACTTCTCTTAAATTGGCTATCATTAATTCTGACCTTTCGCAATTGACAACTTAATAGCTACAACGGTTTAGAAGATTCGGAGTTATAAATCGAACGGTTGGGTTATATTAAATCTGCAATAGTTTGTCTATTGAGAGTATACTTTTCATTTAATGTTTTTATGTATATACAAGAACTGTTTTTATTATTAATATTATTATTATTTTATAGAATTATCGGGTATCTTCAAACTAACATAAGTTATTTGATTAATTATAAAAGTTGAATCATGTCAGTGGCACTCACGTATTAGAGCTGGCGAACTGTCTCTGATATGCTGTTAACATAGTTCTATAAAGTGAGTCGTATTTATTTGTTTCAGTTCCGACCTTAACTAAAAAGAATTCGTTGAGAATTTATTGCTGATAGCTCTTATAATTTTAAATTAGCATTAATTTAATAATAGTGGGATAAGTTATAGCCCTCAACAACAAATATAGTTCTGGAGATCTGATATGTAACTACCATTTCAATCAATAAAACTATGTATGTAATATGATTTTTTGTGTTTCTATAATTTCATTTTATATATTACCTAGTTATTCGTTGATTTAATTTTTTTATTCTATTGGGCATACCTAGTATTGGTTTTTCTTTTTTTTTTATGTATTTGCAACTTATTTTTTATATATCTAGTTTTTCGTTAATTTCATATTCATATTATTATTTTTTCATCATGTCTTTAGTTTTTGTTTGTAATCTAGGTTAACTAATTTTTTTATTTAAGCCTAATTTCTGTTAGAGACAGAGGGAAATTTAGTTCTGGTAAGACGGATTAGTTTTCTACGTTTCTTACTCCTGGCTAGGTTTTGCAATAAATGTAATTCTTTGATGATAATTTTTAAGTTTTTAAATTTTCCGCAGTCATTTATTGTTTTAAAAAATGCACAACTAACTAACGCTGATAAATATTTACTTACACTACACACCCTAGGATTATCTTTCCTAGGTGGGCGCCTGGGATGGAAGAACTAGTAGGTTACTCTTTTTAAGAAGAAATTTTTGTGAGACAGCAGATCGGACTTTGAAGAAAAAAGAATTTGTTTGTGCACCGACAAATAGGCTAAGTACAATAAAAATGTTAACAAAATGATGCTGAGCTTCATAAAATTAGGATGTAGTATGAATGAGAAGCTGCATTTCCTTCCTTTGTTTTATTTTTCAATTCTGTTTTCTTGTTCATTTTCAATATTCCATCCCATAAATCAGATTCCATAAGAAGTCCCATGGAGAATGCCCATAACTTAAGATCCCACTATTATTACTCCCTCACGTCGTTCAATGCTGAAGTAATAGAAGATGTGTCTTCTCGGATATAATAGGGTCCTGGCTGAGGATGGAGACGTCATAATAGATTTTTTTTTTAATCTATTGCCTTCAGAAGAAAAACATCGCTTTTTCGAGAGAGCTATATTTCTTGCCCGGAGGGAAGCCAAAAGGGTTATGGAAATCCGATAGAGGGTGGGTATAATATGTAGATCCGGTGTCCTCATTAGAATAATGTACTTCTTAATGAAGAGATTAATGCCCTTGTAGGTGTATAACGGCTCCTCTACAAGACCTCATTTCATTCAAATGGCTCCAAGGACATTGTTCTCTTGGTAATGATTGGGTTCCATACCAGGCGGTAGAGCGTCACTGTCAGTCTCACAGCTGCCATGATTATGTTTCATTGGCATCCATCAGGCTCATTACTTACTTTCTCTATTTGAAAGCAGTTTTTACTGATTTGAAATAATATGATAAAATTTTCATGCACTAATAAACAGAATATAAAAAATAAAATAAATCTGTCCCACTACAACCCATAAAGGATTCGAGGTTTGGTACTCTGTAAGAAAGTACTGTACTATGCCAGCGGTTGTGCAAGAAGGTGATTTGGTCAGGATCATCCTCGACCGCAAAATATTTCTCCAATCAATTATACCCTCATTATCTGGCTGCGTAAATCTGGGAAGTTCCTGACTTTCACGGCTACAGTAACAGAATAAATAATTATTTGCTACAACCGAATTCGAACTATGGTCTTTCGAACTCTGCTCACATAAACAGAATATAATAAGATGGAAATTGTGTTTATGTCATAGGTATTACTTTCATTTACTTTATACTAGTTCCATAAATGATCAACAATACTTTACAGGACTAATGATACTAATACTTTTTAATTATAGCTTGTTAAGCCAACGAAGAACCTTCTAGGCTTAGTTCATGCGGGCTAGACACTCGAAAATCATTCCGCCTTTTAAAAGTGTTACAGAAGGAAATATTAGTAAATTAAACACAATACCTTCCTTTCGGCTTTGCCATAGTTGGGTAATTAAGTTAGGGATAGTTTACCAAAAATATTGCTTAGTGCCACCCTTATCTCTCTTTCCTCAATCCGTTCTCAAGAAAAGATTTATTAAAGAGTATCCAAAGAAAATTGCTTTATTGAGGTTGGGATAACAAAAAAGATTAAAGGAATGATCAGAACGAGGGAAAGCCAAAGAATCTGTTTATTAGCTTTCCTTCATTCTGTAAGCCCTGATGTAGCTAATTGTAAATAGCCAGGCGTATTTTCAAATAATGACCAAAAATAAAATTACATTTTGACTCGAATTAATTCAGTGATGTTTATATCCGTTAAAAAACCGTTTATTTCTAATTTGTCTTTCAAAACTCTTATTATACCTGTTATAATGCTAGTTTATTTTTTCAATTGTAAAGTATTAAACGAAGCTATTAATTAGGTATGTTTTAATGTTACAGCATTTATAAACAATTATTATTTATTTATGTATTAAATTTCAAAAATATTAAAGGAATTGATAAAGTGAAAACTTAAAAGGAAAAGAAATTTAGCTGGTGGTATTTTTTTCAACGTAACCTAATCACTTTTACTGTTAATCGTACGATATAATTGACATAAATAAACACTGATCTGAAGGGTAGACTGAAGGTAAAAGGGAGCATTATGTCCTGTCAAACTTGGTACGAGCAGAATGACTTTATTGGATCTATGTGTGCATAGAACCATTGGTGGTACGGGTATTGAACCTTCGAGTTCACTATGCCTTTTATTCTTGTAGAAATTCATTTTTTTTATTAATCACATCCGGATTTCTTACATGCTGAGTTTTTGCTTTGAGTGGCTGTCCTGTATAAGTTTCTCATTTCTACTGTTACCAGCTTAGCTAAAGAGGATTTGTTTTAATTTTATAATTTTGTTTATATTGAGAACATATCTAATCGGGAGTGTATCGCCCCGGAGCGGAGGAGGTAGGGGTATTCGGCTACGGACCGGTACCGAAGTCCTCCTAATGGGACCTTGTGGCGTATCTCCCGCCCCGGATCTCTCCCTCAAAGCGACACTGAAAAATACCCCACTAATAGGTCCCCTGATCTTCGGTAGCCCAGACAAGATCTCTGCCTCCCGATAAGGAACTCCCACGCCCTCGGACCTGTCCTAGCTCAAATCCCCACGCTGTCCGGATTATCGACTTACTGCTGGAGTTGTAAGTACTTCTAGGCTATAGTTCATCCAGGATATGTCCGCCTCCTTCGGCTCAATAAATATCCTTTCTGAAATATTGGATCAATCTACTGGGCGTATGTGGGCACGCAGGATTGGTCTATTATATATGTATGGGTGATTTCAATAGTAGATAAGAAATATTCAAGTACTTTGGTGTCCTTATAGTCCATAGTTTATTAGTTTGGTCATGTAGTCTATAGTAAACCCGGTTTGTGGTTAACCACAAACCATTTAAATGCCATAACAATACTGATTCAACATATAATTAAATGTTCTTTAATTTATATGATAACATTTTCGCTATAATGCACCAATTAAAGGGGAAAACAAAAAAATAAAAAATGTTTCTTATGTGTTAAAATATTTAATTACATGAAAATATTCGTATAAGACAGCCTCACTAGTGGTTGATTCGTATTGACTATCTCCTACAAAAAAATAATAACTGCAGCTATGAACAGTAAAAAGAGATTGGAAATTGGACGATGGGATATTAGTATTGTAAAATATTGAGAAAACGTTAATTAGTACCAATTATATAATTAAAATATTGTTGTGATATTATGGGAGAATGTGTATTTTTTATTTGAAAAGTTTTATTTTATTTTATCATTTTAAATTAAAAGAATTATTTACAAGTTATAAATAATTCATTGGGGCTCTACTAAACAATCGAATTCCTTCCGAATCCAATTATTAAAATCCTAAATCCTTCGTAAAATCCTTAATGCTCCTTACTTTGCCACAAATCAAGTCATCCATCAGGACCTCAATGTGCCATATGCTGCCGATATGGCCAGAACCTGACACCAATCCTTCCATGATAAACTTCCCAGCCACCTAAACCCACTTGTTTCTAACCTGGCTTCTCCTTCATTACCTAATAATCCTCCTAGGCGTCTGAAAAGAAGATGGCCTGGATATCTTCTGCTGTAGAAACGTTATTGGAGTTCCATCAATGGGTGGATTCCCAAATGTTTGTATCAAGTCATTATATCACTTACAGAAAATTTATTTGTTATATTTTTATACAGTAGTAAATTGCAATAAATGAAGTATATAAAAAAAATTCCTTTGAAATATGGTGTGGTTAGATGTATCAATTACCAGTTTTATGCATCACACTAATAAAATAACATTTATTAGTCCAATTTTATGCAATTTAACCAGCCATCTGTCGCTAGGTCGATTTTAACACGGATGGCCGTGCGTGAGACTTTTTCTCACATCTCTTATTTAATGCTCTTGAGCGTATTTTTAAAATATCAAATTTTTGTTTATATTAGGTTTATTTATGCATAACAAAAAAAAGTATTTAAAAAAATTATTTTGATACAAGATTATTTTATATTGCAAATTATTTTCTCAAACTAGTTTGAAAAATTTTAAAAACAAACATAATTATAAAATAGTAATAAACATAATATAATATTTTGAGACAGACAAAGTTATAAAAAAGAATCAAAATACGGATATATCATATTATAAGAACATAACACTAATCTTAAAAAATAATGCTCAGTCTGAAGAAATCTCTTGTGCCCAACTGGTGGAAGTGAGCACTGTATGACTGGGACATATCGGTCTTTTACACTGGTGGCTATTCTTTTTAGTTTAGAATGTCTGAATATAACCCAGAAATTTACAAATAAGAGTATTCATACGACGCAGCGATGAAGTGAAAACATGAAAAGACAAAATTTTATTATAAAGACCGCCCTAACATCATACACTTATAGTGTCGAAATACAATGCTCAGTAAATAATACGTATCTAATGAAGTTCCTGCCTCTTCAAGCTTACGTTCCCCTAGTTCTGCTATTTCCCCCCCCCCCGATGGAAAAAAAAAATTTATTGATTAAATACACTTGGCGCACGTGAAAAAAATCCTTACAACTTGAATATTTTTATAGCAGCCTCAGTCGCGCGTGAGATAATGTCTCAGGAGAAGGGAATTTTGTTAGGGAAAGAAGGCTAGATGCTTACCTAGAGCTACTGGAGTGGTGGAGGGGGCGAGGTATGGAAGGAAGAGACTTTTAACAACAGATTCCAAGAAGATAGGAACTACAGTCGATTACATTTAATAAGATAATATTTTATGTATGTAGTGGATAAGTTTTTAAAGACTCAAAAACTAGTCAATACTTATTTCTGAGCAAATAAGTTTGACAGTGAAGGATTAAAAAAAAAAAACTTTCAAATGTTAAAAAAATTTAACAGACACTAGCCTTTGGATTGATGGAAGAAGTCAATAGTCGTTCACCAGCTCTTAACAAGCTCTTATAGCGAGAACTCGTACTTTATAAGTCCTAAGTTGAATTTCGTTAATGATGGTGAAGGCCATCTCTACAAAAGAGTTGTTTTTTTTTTTTTTTAGTAGTCTCTCTCTCGTAATGAGAATAATCCCTTGGTTACGAACAAAAAAATATATTTTTTTAGAGATTGCGGAAGTATTTCATTTAATTATGATAATTGATTAAAATTGAAATAAATGACTTTGTAAATATGAATGAATTGTGGAATGGTGACCTAAATCATAAGTAATGATCATGATCAAGTGAAAAACATAATTTTCAAACTAATGTATTTCGATATAATTCTATTACAATTGCGAGGTGAGTGCTTAAAAAGGAGACTACTTTCGGTGTACTAGAGAATCTTGAAGGTGGATCTAGGCAGTGTCCTACAACACACACATTGTTAGGACCTATTGTTAGAATATATTTAAATATTACCTTTTCTTAAATCTTTGTTAGTTAAAAGGTTGTAAGGGTTAAATGCACTATTTAAATTAATGTTTTAGAATGCATCCTGGAGAGAACCCTCTTTGCCACTGACAGATGGTCTATTTTCAATCTTAGAGTCCTTCAGATTTTTTCCGGTCAGAAACCATTGAGATAGACCGCGGTCTGATTTTGCTCAAAAAAGTAGAAAATTTATATATATTTTGTAATTTTTATGCATTACTGTTTTCACTGATTAGGAAGTGAACACCTAAAAAGTATTAGTATGGAAACCATTAGTACATGGAAGTATTAAAGTTCCAATTGTATTATCGTAAAGCTAATAAATTTCCCGTTTAGAAATATTGTTTGGCTTAGCATAAGGCGCCTATAGATGGAGGATCTGTAGCAGAAAGTTTTTTTTTGATTAGCTCTGTAGCGAGGATTTATTTGCGATGAATGCTTTAATTCACACGTTCGCGTTTACCCTTGATAGAATGGAAAGGTATGAAAAAGTAGTATAAGTCAAGAATTTCTGAAGTGGGTTTAGTATTTTACATGCAGTAGAATATGTAATATCGACATTGATTTTAACCAAAAATTTGTTTTTCAGAGGAGATGAAAGGGGACGTGGTAAACGAAATGAAGTATAAGATTTCATACTTATTTCGGTTATTTACTGTGTTATATTTCTCCCTAGAGTTATGATGATGAAGAATGATTTATTTTTTATAATATTGATATTATTTCGAGTACTACTCTTATCACACATTTTATTTTTAATTATATCATTGATTAAAATTTGTAAATATTGATATGTTTTAATCAATATGACAAAGATAGGACTTTTTATTTTCATCAAAATATCGCAATTATAACACAATGTGATCGTGTAAACACGGAAGATTCTGATAGCCTATCGGCAACAAAATAAAATAAAACAATTCTTGAATCTTTGAAGGAGGTTCTTTCTTGAGTCCTCTTCGAGATGAAAGGAATTCCGTTTTGTTTATCTCGCTACGTTGCGAAAGAGGCTGTTAGGTCTAAGGAGGAAGAGAAATAGGAAGTGTTTGTGATAAGTGAAATGAAGGACCGACCCTTCAAAACGACAAGTCCCGGGGCCAAGAGCTGGGAGAGACTCCTTTTAGTAAGACCTGATAGCGGACTTTTAGTGAAGTCGGACCGTGTACAATAACATTTGAGATAAAGTCGAGAGGGTACTTAACGCTCAATCATCAATTTGAATTTACTGTCAGTTTGAAGAAGTTCTGTCTTGTTCTCCTTCGCGCTGTGTAGGCTGGTACGTAACTCCACACATCTGTGATGGAATGATTTTAGCAATTATTTTTAAATGCATTCCACACTGACTCCTAATCTTATATAACATATTTTTATTAACTTCTGATTCAAATTTGAAATCTGTTGAACAGTTTTGGTATTTTATTTTGATTTTTATGTATATGTAATATTACATTCTATCATATTTATTCAGACATTGGAAGTTAAGATATCGAAGCACATTTTGAATCACACTTTGTTTCCCTAACTGCAGTAAATATGACAGCCTAGGCGATTTTTTATTTTAGTGCCATTACATTAGGGACTAATAAATAGTATTGTGCTTTATGTTACATCACTCCTTGAATTCCTATCTTTTAGAGTTTAGAGAAATGGAGTAATATGAAACTTTTTTTGATATGTGTAAATTCAGTATTATCAAAATAATAAATAGTAAAAAATAAAATGAAACGAAATTAATTATATTGTAAAACTACATCTTATACACATAAAATATGATAGTATATTGGAGTATAAGATATATAAGCCTCGGAAATTCCGAACAGAGCTTGCCCAACCACTTGAGAAGGAAAAAGCAAGATTTCATCACATCTGCTGCTTTCTGAACCGCGTCAGTATTATATTATATTAATAATAACAAAAATCATTTCAATAGTATTAGCCTTCAATATTTATACATATCACATGTCCAATGTTTTGGCCGATTCAACTATTTTCCAAGACAATCGTAGTTTTAGTATCACAGCTTCACATCGATTTATAAAACTGTGCAGTCAATATAAACCTGTACTTTTCACTATAGCATTTAATAATAAATTATATTCTTCACAATTTTTGTATTTTACTAACATTAACTTATCACAATACAGTCTCGATTATAATAATAAAAATATTTATAAAGTATAATACGTATTATATATATGTATAATATATATTATATAATAGGTTATGTTTATTATAAATAATTATAAAATATATAACATAAAAAAGTTGGAATTACAGTTATTGTGTTTTATAGAATTATGCGGAAAGGATTTCTAATAGTATTGGAAACTCTTATACCCTTTTAAAAAAACTTTCCAGTAGAATTCCATTGCCTATAATTCTCCCCAAATAGTGAATAAATCTAACAGGAAGTGCCAAAAGGTATGTAGTGGTGCTCCTGAATTACACGAACGAAGCATCTGTGCCACTTGCAACTCTTCTCCTTCTCTCCTATTCTTCTTCAAATTCTTTACATTCTTCCTTAGGATCTTCTTGAATTATCCTTTTATGGAGATAGAAAGCTCTTTACATCGCTGTAGTGAAATCCCGATTATTGGGTATAGGTTTCTTTTTCCGGTTTGGGCAAGTGTAACGTAGCTTCTTTGGAATGAAAAATTATTATTATTAATAAAATGTGTTACCAGGGTCTGACGCGATTGGTTGAACCGATTTTAATGTATTTTACACATTTTGTAGACTAAAATGCAATAGAATAATAATTATTACATATATTGTTAATAATAAAACAAAATAGAATATTATAACCATTCATTTTGCCTAGGATGTTGCATGTTCTGGAGCAATCCTGATACTTGTAGTTAAACTGTATACTAATGAAATTTATAATGGGTATTATAATATTTAGAATTTAACTTTGTTAAATCTATTTAAAAAATAAAACTGTCAGGGGGAAATCCTACTGTCTACACCATCTCCTAACAACATAGGCCCTTTCCCTGCGGTTAAAACTTCAAATTTACAAGAGCATACCTTGTCGAGCGCTCATATATGGTGTCCCCTTGTTCATCCACCTCAATGATGGTACACAGCGCCATCTACTAAATTTCCGAAATTCCTTTCTGCGGAAGATTGAACGGACTACAGCATGGAAGAAGGAGAAACCGCCAACAATGGTGGATGACCCAACGGTCCCGGACTTCATAAGGAGGGGACATGTTAAATTCTTGGATTCGTTAAAATATTAACCTAACCCTCTATTCTAGACGTTGCATCCACCGCCCCCACCAGTGCGGAAGCAATAGGTAGCATTATAGTCGAGCAGTATTAATCTGCTATATTGTACATACTGTAAGTAGTCATAGATTTAGGCTTACTTTTTAAGTTCAAACACTCATTCACTACATTCACTTTTTTAAAATGTAACCAAGTTTCAGATAAGAACAAACCCCACTTGGGAACAATTTTGGATAGAGGCTTTGGAAAAAAAAAATATTAACTTTTAATTATTTGTTAAAGAAATCAATCTAAGACATGCTTGAATAAATACTAGGGAATATAAAAATGTTTAAAATTTTACAAGAAAAAAATATGATTTTTGATTGTGTTATTATTAATTATGTTAAATGTGCCAGTATTATAGATCTTGTTGCTAAGTCGTATGAATTTTGGAGTCATTGTACGTTGTTTACGATAACGGTTATCAAATTGCAATACCTTGTAAAGTATATTTTAAAACCTTGCTGATTTTTAATATTGATTTTGAATAAATGTGGGGATTATTAAGCAGAAATACTGATGGAAAGATAATAAAAAAATAGATATTATTTAAAAGTCAACTTATTTGTTTTCCGGAAGAACTTAGACCCATTTTATGACTTCTTACATTCATTAACATTTTGGACAGTTTGTCCATTTTCAAGTTAAGTCTACAAATAAAATATTGCAAAAACAATAATTTTAAAATTATACGGACATTTCTATTAAGTATTTTGAATTTAATTATTAGTTATTTAAAGTATAATTTAGATATAGATATAGAAAGAAGTACCTTTGAACAAGTAGATAGGTTTAAATATTTAGGTTCGGTAGGTTAGATAGATTACAGTAACTTGAAAAAACGAAATTAATGAGGAAATAAAAGCTAGGTTGAAGGCGTGAAATGCTTTTTCGTTTTTCAATTTCAAAACTGCTTAGCTCGGGCCTTCTATTATCCTCCCGACTGTTCTTTTTTGATGCGATATGTGGTCTCTTGTTCGATTATGTGATGAACATAAATAAAAAAATATAAAACAAACTGTTATATCAAAAATCTTTTCCATAAACGTTAAAAAATTGACATGTTTTAAGTTTTATATTAAAAAGATTTTTAATATAAAAGTTTGTTCTATTTCCTTTTTTTTTTTTTTTTTAGAATACCATCACTTGATTGAGCCAAGGGTAAAGTATGAATAATGAATATTTTAATTTTTGTCTTAACCTTAAATCTTTTAAAAATTAAATTTGTTAAAATTAGAACATAGTTGTAAAATCTAGTTGTTTAAATCGGTTAGGGATAAAATTAGGTATGGTTTCTTTTAGAAATAAATATACCCTTTTGAACTAAGAAGGATATTTAATTTATGTGGAAAATCGAAATTTATTAGTAGAATGTCTACATTTATTCATACTTCATTTTTTTTTTTCTCGAGATTCAACATCCTGTATTCAAAACATCGCATTGTAACATTATAAAAAACATCCTAAATTCAAATTTAGTTGGCGGTGAAAAAATAGTTTATTACAATTTATTATCTTATCACATTCAAGTTGTTTCAAAATATTTTTTTACAATAGAGTAAATTTGTTAGCTTAACTAAGAAATTTGCTTGGTAATTCAAACCTCGTAATAAATGGGTTTGAAATAAATCTTTTTAACCACAGAGCATCACAGTTAGAATTTTAACTCGGAAAAAAAAATTATTAGAAAGAATTTGATTCGTCATGGCTTGGTCCAGCAGGCCTCATGTATTAAGTTAAGTGAATTACTAGATTTTTTTTTCTTTCACTAGACCAAGTTATTTTAACATTTATTACATCTTTCCGAGCTATCATGTACACTTGTTCTTGTTTGAGTGCGAACAAGTATTATTTATAAAAGCTACGAGATTGGATTCCTTTATCAAACATGAGATCAGTTGTTTATCACATTCTTATAAAAGAATTTACATATCACTAATTGGTTCGTTCTACAGGAGGCGAGAACTCGTTCTCAGATGAATGAAGACGCATGGCATATGTAGATGGGAGTTCACCTTCATTAGCGATACAGTTAAGAACCGAGACACTTACCTTTCTGAGTAATATGTTCCAGCGGAGTCTGCTTGTTAGCAGGGAACGCGGTGTGGGGGGCATAGCTTCCGTGAGAGCCGCTGGATTCCACGGCGAAAACTTTCGCCGAAAGTGGGTTGCTCCGAGGTGGACACTTGGGTCGCTAAGTGGCCATTCCGTTAGAGAGAATGCCCGAAACTTTAGGCGGCGTGGGAGTCGGCACTTTGATTCCCGAACCTAGAAGGTACTCTGAGAACGCTGACTGGATTTGGAAACTGAAAGGCTAGCTCCAGTCATTATTTTTACTTGTAAAGGGAATTGTGCGCGTCCATTTGGAGCGAAACGGGAACTGTAGGGTCCAAGAACACTGTAGAATTCTACCCTTTCTATAAATCTCCCCCCTTAACTTGCTTTACTAATAATAAAATTAATAGACATTTTTATCATAAAAATCTTGAGATCAGAGTTTTTACATAACTTCCAAATAACTTCTGTCTCAGGAATTTTCTCACACTAGTTGTGTAGTAATTATTTGTATTTTTATTACACTCCTCTCAGATAAACATATTGTACTTAACTTCAAGAATTTAAACCTGGTTTTACTTATTAAAATATATATATATATATATGTACATTGTAGAAAGATAGTCCGGGAGGCGGCTAATAAAGGTATCAAAATAATGAAAGAAAACTATTTATTGTTAACCAACGTTTCGCCCTCACTTTGCATGGCTTTGTCAGAGCTATCAGACTTTGTTGAGGGCCCTCGTTGGTTAACAATAAATAGTTTTCTTTTACTATTTTTATACCTTTATTGACCGTCACCCGGACTATCTTTCTACAATATGCTTCATATTAGTATACGTACTTTGGTTTAAAAACTCCACGCGTACAAATTTCATCCAAAAACCCCACAACCATATAAAATTTACAATTTTTTTTGTAAATTATTAATGTTTATTGGTGAATTTCGTAAAGTATTATTATTATTATTAAACATTTGTTTGATTTGATTTGACTCACCTTTACTTATGATTTTGCTTCCTCACTACCATTGGTTGGTAATTTTGTACTGATGCAATAAATAAAAAATGCATGTGCTCGGATTTAACAATTTTTGTTTAGACACCGAGGAGTGGATTTGGTTCTGTGCCTCTTTTTCTGTAGTTGAATTTGTGTTCGGGCTAATCTATCGAATCGTTGATCCAATTTTAATGAAATTTTCTGGAATCGTCTTACCCGTTATTTTGGCTTACACATACTTTCCTGGGAACGCCTATATGTTGAAAACTGTTCTTCAGATTTTGTCTAATTTTGGTGGGTAATTATGGATTTATGTGAAAACGGCTCTGTATTAATTTTAGCGTATTCATTCCATTACTTTCCATTCACTAAGTGCAGATATATTTACCTTAGCACGCATTTTTCTTTCACGCAACTAATTACTTGTCTAAAAAAATTAAAATTTACTCTTAGACCTATTTGCTTTTAAATAAATTTTAATATGTACTTGCGTACCCAGTAGAAATAGTGAATTAGCTATACTGTACTTGGAAGAATGTTTGTATTTATTTTTATCCCCTGAATCAAACATTTCTCTCGGATTTAAGATTTTTGACATCAAATAAAAAAATTGGTTTTGTGTCTTTCTGTTTTGTATAGTCTAATTTGTTTTCGGTTATAATCGGTGAAACCGTTAATCTGATTTAGACGGAATTTTCAGATTATGCGAATTGGCTCCATGATTGAACTTTTTTAAACTATAATTATTATTAGGAGATGGTCCCGATTGCGGAGAAAAAAAAGACATTCTAGATAAAACTATTTCTTAATTATTTTTCTCGTTCGGAACCTAAACCATCTGGATTCTAATCCATACAAAATCATTCATCCATACATAGCATAGATATTACTACTTCCTCTACTGTACTACGAACTACCTCTCGTTACCACATGCTATTATATTGGCAGCATGGATTATAAAAATTTTATTTGGGTGATTAGCTATTTTTGATGTGAACAATATTGACTTTAATTAAAAAAAATTCCGGTGCTTTTGCTTATCACTCTAAATTTTATTTCAACAAAGTTTTTAGTTTGGTTTCCTGGGCGCAAACTGTGGTATAATGAACGGTCGGCTCGCCCACTCAATCCTAAACAATTTCTTACTCCTTAATTTTTATGAAATTTTTCTGGTTTTCTGCGCATTAGTAGCTTCATGGTCCCTTCGCCCCGTCTAAATTTTATCATATTTAGTCCACTACTTTTGCTCACATAATTGTTTTGGTGTTAACGGCATTCATATCTCTGGAAATTGGTCTTTCTCATTTGGCCAAATTAGGAGATAAGTTGAAATTTAGGATGAAAAGGTTGCAGTATCAATTTTACCCAATGCCGTCTACTGTATTATTTTATTTTTCCTGACACGCATGTTTTAAAAATCTGTAAAGTTTATTCTAAAAAGTTAATAAAGTTTATTTAAAAATATAGATATCATTTACTCTTACTCCATGAAGTATAAGTTATTTTACGTTTGTTTAGATAATAATAATAATAATAATAATTTATTAATTTGTTTATAGGACAACCCCTCTCCACGTATAAATAGAGTTAGCCTGTAATACATAAATTGTATAGTGAACTGTAGTAATTTTACAAAAATGGTCAGTTATAAACTGATAACAAACAATATACCTAAGGTGGGCTAGCTTTATTCGTCAGAATAAGATAAAAACGTCACTTTACATTTAATAATATAGATTATATTTAATGATATTTATACGTAAATCTATGTTCATTTTTTTTTTTCGAAAGGTACCTTAACGAACTTTTTGATTTGGTATAACGTGATTAAGTTGGAATTCTCTTATTTTGCGCCAGAAACAAATTATTATAGATTGAAATTAATTCTTGGAGAATAAACCTCATTCCGAACGTTTCCATATCCCGCTTTGATTTCGGTTTACTGCCATTAATTTACTAAACAAGAAAGGGTTCGAAAGAAGAATAATATGAATCTGAGACGGCTCGGGTTAAATGCGTCGAGTTTAAACTCGAATACCGTTCCCTGACTTCCCAACTTAACCGGCGTATCCAATAAATTTTTACTCAGGGAATCTAAAATAGGAAAATGCCGGGCGGGACTCATACATCTCGCGTGTAAGCGGAGAGGAGCCATGCGTCAAAAGCGAACCGAGTTATTAGTGGCTGGAGGAGCTCCATTAGTACAGTTTTTGAAGGGAGCAAGATATCATCTGAGGCGGCAGTTTTTACTCCCGAAGATAAGATTTACTGCTCTAAGTGTTCAATTTACTGGCTCCTCTCTCTCCCTCTATCAGATGAAATTAATTCTCATATTTACTCTTCGTGGGAGGAACACCCAAGCCCCTGTGCCTGTTTAAATGTTGCATAGATATTTCAGGTGTTGGAGATATCATTAGTATCTAGAGTAAAGTGCAGGTACCACGGTTTGAGTGATATTGACAGTAATACTGATGGTGACAGCTGTCGTGAACATTAACTTCCTGTATAGTACGTTAGTTCTCTCTTGTGGCAGTTCTGTCATACAAAATATATTTGATAATTTTTTGTACTATAAACTATCTGCGCATGCATGACAGTAGTGAGAGTATGGGGGAGCTGGCACAGTGATTTGGGCAGCCAATCAGAAGCCAGCATTTTGATGACGTCACACATGG
>NW_027114929.1:0-1494 GCF_000696795.3 Halyomorpha halys
TAGGAAAATTTTACGGTTTATCTTTTTTGATACAATGAAAGAATAATAGGTACAATTAATATACTTTTAATTCAAATTTCGAAATCATTTTGAATAATTCATGAATTAGGTAACAGTGGCTACCTATAAATTTTTGAAGTATAAACATGATACTCACTACAAAGGTGGGAATGAACAGAATAAGAAATTTTAGTTAACAGTATTGACAAAAAAGCATCTGAAGTAAAAGAATAAAAACATCTCGACATGGAGTTATAAAAAAATGCAGGTAAAGTGAAATAACAGATATTGTATTGTTTGGTATAACTTGTATTTTAGGTAGCTCACCTATGCAACCTTCAATGCCTGCTGAGATCAAGAAATACTTATAATAAAAACTTTTGTTGAAACGTTTTGTCAAAAATTATAATGCACTAATGATTTGTAACTTAGTATCATTGTTATTTATTTCTCACCCTGTTAAGCAATACGGGTGTTTGCAGCAGTGGATACAACTCATTGCTGCATATCTCGCTCTTCTACAGAGGCCTTGCTGGTGTAGTTTCTTCTTTCCTACCCAGAGAGAAATGAGTAGAGCCCACAGCTTCCTTCCACCCAAGCACAAAGGTCTTGTAGTGCGGGTAGTTTTCTTTCTTCATCAGCTCAGACAGAACATAGAGTCCTGTCTCCCACTTCATCTTGGCTCTCAGTGTCTCATAGGCGTTACAGACAAGTACGACATGCTTGGTGGTCTTTGGAACCCAACGAATTGGGCATAGGGGATCAATGTTTACGCCATGTGTGGCGAGCTTAGTTCAGAAACCCCCATGGTCCATGAGGAACTGCAAGACCCAGTAGTCAGGGAGAAACCTAGTTGATTCTAGGTGTGAACCAATGATAGGAAAGTACTTCCTAAGGGTAGCCCCTTTTGGGCTATCCACCAACCGTCGGTACCATTCATGAAATGTTATTTCTCGGAGGATCCTCTTCCATCTGTTTGGGTCTTCACCAATACACACTTGGAGATTCTCCAGTAAATCCGCCAGGCCTTCACTGTTTACCATGTGTCGGTAATAGTCTTTCTACAAGAGATGATCGATAGGTACTCCTCCTGCTAACACCTGTACTGTTCCAAGTGAGACACTGTTCAATATGCTCGAGTGACTCGCAGCAGAATCACCCTCTGAATTGTCGCCAACCTGCTTTTCTACAAGAGATATTGACTCCATGCAGGAGACCTATATCTCAAGATATCCACAATCACTCCTTTATAAATGGTCAATGTTGCTGGATATCTGAGGAGCTAGGTCATACAAGTTGCTCAGAGTCTCATATTTTTGCAATTGCTGGGGTACGCTCGTCCACCACTTAGTATCAATTGGCGTAACTTCATTTTGACTATTGACCATGGTGCTAGGGACGTCAACTTATCCTCAACAGCCTCTCACCAGTTGCAGATGCCCAAAATGTTTCGGGCGTCCGTGGCCAAGCATCCTCCTATTTCACTAGTAGTCT
>NW_027114930.1:0-364 GCF_000696795.3 Halyomorpha halys
GGGGGTCCTATTAGTACAAGAGCCAGAGAGGAAAAAAATTTAGTTATTTTACCCCAATTTTTTATTAAATTAATGAAAACTACTTATAGTTACTAGTCAAAATTGATGAATCCGCCATGTACATTTAGAAGAATAAAAAATCAAAACTTAAAAATTAAAAAAAATATCGTTAAAACTACTTACAACACTAGAAAATCCAATAGAACATCTACCATTTTTTTTTTTTTTTTTTCATTTTATTTATTTATTAACTTCATTTCAATTTCTGTTTTTTTTTTTTTATCTGTCTATACTATAGTGTAGAATTTTTTAAATCCTGTCTGTGTGCTAAAAGGTTTTTAATTTCATTATTTACTTATCTTAC
>NW_027114930.1:1987-3292 GCF_000696795.3 Halyomorpha halys
TGAGATTAATGATTTATTATACCGATTGTTTGAGAGTCATTTATTTTATTATTAACACAAATAACAATTGATCCACTTTTACTCTGAACAATTTATTTCAGAACATCTCCAACGTTTCGGCCCTCAGGGCATTCTCAAGGAGACAACCTATAAAATTTATTTTTATATTATTATTACATTATTTCCTCACACAATACTAATGTTTTTGAATATACCTTAATCAATGATGTCATATATCTTTAAAAAAGTCTCGTTTGCAGGCTAATTGCCCATGTCATTTAAAACAAAATAAATATTAAAATAATATCATAACAGTTTCAAATAATATTTTTAAATTAATTATTCACTTACAAATTTTATAATTTAAATTCAAAACTATCCAACACTAACAGCAAACCATACCTTCAACTGGTTAGGACTGTTATCACTAAATTTAATTTATTTACTATTTAACTAACATTCTTTTTTTAATTTGTTGCTTATATCTTGACATTATTGAAACCCATAATTATTGTATTTTTATTATATACATTCTTTTTCATACATACACCCCCCTCTCTTTTTTATTTTTTCTCATATCATAATGTCCTGAGGGCCGAAACGTTGGAGATGTTTCGAAATAAATAGTTGAGAGTAAAACTGGATCAATTGTTGTTTGTGTTAATAATAAAAAGATAATGCTAAAAGGTAGAATTAAACATAAAAACCAAAAAAATTGTTGACACTGTTTTGGTTATAACATGCTAAGGGTCATATATTCATTAATGTATTAATAATTCATGATATTTACTAAAATAAATTAATTTATAGTTGTTCGTACAATAAATTTGATTTATGAAAAACATTTATTGACTGCCAGCACTCAAATTAAAGCTAGTTAATTATTAGAGAAGTTTGTCGGGGGGTGCGGTCAGCAAAGAACAACATAAATAAACAAAACCATATTTATTTATTTTATTCCGACGTTTTCGACCTGAGTTTCAGGTCTTCATCAGGGGTTGTGGCGTAGAAGGTAGGCTAGCAACTGATGTTGCTGTAGCAACTGCAGTTGCTAAAGCTAGTTGAAGTTACTACAAAATAGTTAAAATGTTTATGTTTGTAGGAGTAGTAGGTTTTATGATATTTGACAAAATAAACTCACAAAATGTTAATTTCTAGTTGTTCGTATAAAATGTTGAATTTTTGAAAAAAAATATATCTCTAGATCCACATAAGTCTGCCAACATTCAAAATAAAGGAAATTTAACTTACTATAAAGTAGTTTATGATACTTATCTTCGTAGGGGTAGTAGTTTTTATGATATT
>NW_027114930.1:6561-6838 GCF_000696795.3 Halyomorpha halys
AAAAATAAAATAATAATAAAAAGTAAATAGAGGTTGTGTGACTATAAATTAATTTTATAGTTATTAAAAATTTATAAAAAATGTCCTGCAGCAGTCTGGGCTTCAGTCTTCGGGTTGAGGTTGGGTTTCCCAGTCAGCGGTCTTCAGAGGCGTACTTCTAATTATATTTCACATTGCAAAACTTTAATATTTTTCTTTCGCAAAAGTAAGGCAGAAATATAAAATTATAACAGTTTGATAAAATCTAAATTCTGCTCATAATAATTTATCCAATGCT
>NW_027114931.1:0-1955 GCF_000696795.3 Halyomorpha halys
GAGAAAGCCTTAAATACGAATTTTTATGCAACAGAAAAATAGAAATTTTATCTTTAGACTAATACTGAACGAAATGTAAGATTCAGTTGAGGGTCAATAGAATTATTTCTTAGATCACCAGCGACAGTTACATACTTAAGAAGTAAAACCCCAGACGTCAAGTACTCAAGTGGTCCTCAAAGTTTCGTCAAGTCCTTCCACTAACTGACGGCTCCTGAGAACTTGGATTTGGAGCGACAACTAAACTTCTTCAGCCCCAGGTGGTGAAGGGAAGGTGTTAGTACCGTTTAGGAATTCAATTATCTTTGTCAGCCATTGTAAAGAGTTAGGATACATATATGTAGTTATACTTCCAAAGGGTCATTCAATTATCTTGTGTACTGTCACGTCTTGGGACTGGCTGGCCGAAGTGAAACTTTTCAAATTGGAAAAAATGTAATAACATTTGATTAATAATGATTTATTTTACAAACGAAAAAAAAAATATTTTCAGTTATATTATTCAATTATATACATCATTCCTGAAATTATATTTAACATTATCATTAGTATTGTATGAAGTGCGCCTTCAACTCAAACCCAGGCACTCCTTCACTTTTGATTGGCTGGTTGAATTTGTAGTGGACTGTATGAAATTAATTGAATGAAATGTGGCATAAGGTAGACAGAAAGAGAATTTATTTATAGAGGTTGGTTAAACAAGAATGAATGGTTAAACACTTATTTTAATTAAATTATGTTATTTATTGAGAAATGTTACAATCAGCCACAAAATTGTTGGACAATAAGTAATAATGATCAATGATTACATTCTTACTAAAATAAAATAACATAAGAATAAAAATAAATAAACAAATTAAGAAAACATAAATGGATATAAATAAAAGTAAAAAATACATATAGAATAAATAAAAGCTCTCTCTAAATATAAAAAATAGAAGGATAAAGAAATAAGAGAGCTAAGTACAAGAAAAAATAAATAAACTAAATAGAATAATAAAAAAAAAATAAATAAAATAATCTCCGGTCACATTTACTCTCTTATTTACAATATTGACCTGAGGATCCCTGAGCCCACCCTATCCCCCAAATGTGAGAGGTAGAGCAAAGCTCTTTGAGATCCCAGCGCATCCCTCTCACCGCGTCGCTAGTAATGATCCACTGGCTTTTGTCAATAACTTTCTACATGTAATCTTCTACACAATTTTTTAATTACATATATCCAATACTATTGCAACGACGCATGCATATAATATGTTTGACGTATGAACAAATTACAAAATATACGCCTCTAGTGTGTAAAAGGGTAAATCAAATAAAAATAAATATATATTATATATGAGTTGCTCATTGGTATGGTAACGAACTACTAACTCCAAGGCCCCGGATTCAAAAAATGCATTGCAAATTGCTACGTAACCGTTGAGTCAGCCCTGTACTTTCATGTCCACCTAGCTTCATAAAGTGGGTGTCCTTAATTTGTTTAAAAATCTGGCGGTCGAGCGTGATGCTGACCAATTCACCTCCTTTCAGAGACATTGGTCAAGTAACAGTATTTTCTTAAAAAGTACTGCTCCACTGACCCTCGATGGATTGTAGCGGTACAGATCTAATTCAACCCAATACAGTATATTTACATCTACCATATACCGCCCATTAGAGTAGAATAAACAGAACCCAGATCAGCGAATTATTAATATCCATTAATTATTTTACCGCATAAATGTCCATTTAAATCTAAGTATACTGCGCATTAGTGCCTTCATAATCTCAGAAAAATCACTAAAAAATACGATTATATCAGTTAAAACATATAAATTCATATATTTTTTTATTATCTCTTATAACATTCACTATCTGTTTATTTAAATTATATGGTTTTCTTAAATATGGAGAGGGTAATACTCATTTATATCAAGTGGTAAGCAGCCATGAATAGTGTAGAACACGCATAT
>NW_027114932.1:0-1101 GCF_000696795.3 Halyomorpha halys
TTATTTATTTTATTTTTATTTTTTTTACTTTTATCATCCCATAGGCGTTGATGACCAGAGGGCTTTACGCCTTTAAGCAGCAATAAACAAACAAACAAACAAAATAAGGTAGGATAAATATTATGTAAAAATTAGGTAATAAGAAAATTATATATCAACAAAAGGAAGGAAGACATAAAATAGTATTAATATAAAATAAACTTGAATACACAATGATAAGAATAAAAAATTAAATAACAATGGTAAAAATTGAAATTAAAATTACTTATCACAGACAACAGTATTTGTAACTTTCCCTACACAAAGATTAAATACATTTTTAATAATAAATAATACGATATTAATCAGCCTCAAGAAAATGTTAAGATTTTAAATAAAAAAATTTTTTTTTAATCAAAATGTTTTGCAAAATTAAAATGAATGATAAGTTGGTATATTACTTAAATTAAGCAATTTAAAAACTAATAAGATAAATTTAAAAATATAAAACTTATAGTAAAATTTTATAAGTTAGAACGTTACTACTAAGTTTGAATGTTCGAACGTTTTAATCTTACGCTACTCATTTTCTTGACAGGTAGAATTCTATAACAATAGCAATAAACAACCAGCATATGTCTCTAAAGGATATAATATATTTTTAACAAACGTTTTAAACATTTCAGTAGTAAAGACTTTTACTTTTATTACAATTCTCCATAATAAAATTTATCGAAATTTCTTGTAATTATTATTAGGGGTATTCATGATGTTGTGTTAAATGTTAAATGTTTTACCATGTTAAATGTTATAACTATAAGATTGTGAGCAGCCCTATTTGAAGTCATGTTAAACGTTGAATGCATAAGAGCACCTAGCGGATTTTCTCAGAAACTTGTTGTATAAGCCTTTATCTTTATAACCTTCCTTCCAGACCCTCATGTTATTGTTTACTTCAGTTTTGATTTAAGTTATTAATTACAACATGCCTAGAGTGAGTGAAAAGTGGAATTTGTGTGAAAGTTTAGCTTATGAAATGAAATGAAAAAATAATTTTATTCTGGGACATATGTTCCCTAAGAATAATTACATGGTTCATATAGTGAAATTTTTATCTGGCGA
>NW_027114932.1:5028-5452 GCF_000696795.3 Halyomorpha halys
TAATTACTATCCATTTTAGTCTCAACGCATTTTATTTTTCTTATGATACAGAGATTAAAATAATTATATTATATTTTTTTAAAATAAATAATTTAATTACTATCTATTTTAGTCTCAACACATTTTATTTTTCTTATAAGTCCGACGTTTCGGACAATCCGGCCATCCTCAGGGACAATCTTAATACAATTTTGGAACTAAATGATTTAAAAACTCTAACTCCATGCAGGCTATTCTGCTCAGGTAAAAACAACAATTTCTAATTAGTCAATATTCACAATAAAACCAAAATTAAAATCATTTATCACAGCCACTATTTGTTAAAACCGACAAGCATTGTTGTGATAAAGTTTTAACAAATAGTGACTGTGATAAATGATTTTAATTTTGGTTTTAATGTGAATATTGACTAATTAGAAATTGT
>NW_027114933.1:0-936 GCF_000696795.3 Halyomorpha halys
AGCGGTTGTTGCGCAGATAATATCAGCTGTCCAACAAGATTACAGATAATGAGGTGTAGATAGTTGACCGTAGATTAATGATTGGAGAAGTTTGTTAGGGGGGGAGGAGGTGCGGTCAGCAAAGAACAATATAAACAAAACCATATTTATTTATTTTAGGCTGACGTTTCGACCTGAGTTTCAGGTCTTCATTAGGGCTACAGAACAACAGACATAACAACATTTAGAGAAACATAAAATTGAAAAGGAATAGTATACAAACAAATTTAGAATTATACAAAATATTGAATTGAATCATAAATGATAAAAAATTGATAACTGATAATTGAATGGTAAAAAAAAAATTGATTGATAATCGTGGAATTAGATGGTAGTAGATTGAAAACAGTGAAAGGTGAAATATAATATCTACATGAATAATTCCACGATTATCAATCAATTTAATTTTTTTGTTTACTATTCAATTATCAGTTATCAATTTTTTATCATTTATGATTGAATTCAATATTTTGTAAAATTCCAAATTTGTTTGTATACTATTCCTTTTCAATTTTATGTTTCTCTAAATATTGTTATCTCTTTTGTTCTATAGCCCCGATGAAGACCTGAAACTCAGATTTAAACGTCGGCATAAAATAAATAAATATGGTTTTGTTTATTTATTTTGTTCTTTGCTGACCGCACCCCACGAAAAACTTCTCCAAAGATTACAGATAATCAAGTAAAAAGCACAACAGTACGCCAATTTAGTTGTTTAAGTTAGCAATTTTTTTTTTTTTAGATTTTAAATATTACAATATTTTAGGTTTGACTGTGGCGTGACCAAGCTAAAACAAAAACAGAATCGGTTCAAACCCGGCCTTGGAGAGTTGGTTGACTTTTATTTCGTGGACCACCTGATGAATAAATTTCGGCCTTCCCACGCCGAATAGAATA
>NW_027114933.1:4141-4719 GCF_000696795.3 Halyomorpha halys
ATTGAAAAAAAAAAAGAGAAACAAAATGTAATTTATTAAATTAATTGCCATAATTGTGAAGGAGAGTATATATTGGTGAAACTTCTAAAAATTTCTATTTTAAAAACCATAAAATTTTGGAAATAGTCAATTACAATAAAACCATAATATTCAAATTAGTTAAGAATTCTCCTTATTCAATATATGAAATTTATAAATTTTGTTTATTACTTGTTGTAAAATGAACAGATAAGAATACTGAATACTGTGATTTTGCTATACATAAGACTAAATAAAGAGACCATATTAATTATAAAATTTGAAATTAGTATTGTAGAGTTTCTGATGACCGAAACAAACGTTGTAACTGATAAATTAAAATAATTCAAGGAAGAATTATTCACTTCAAATTACATAATATATGGATCTATTTTTTGATTTATTTATTATTTATTAAAGAGCAATACAATTTCTTGGGAGGGGGAGGGGTCATGTGCCATCGACCTTTGGGAAGGAGGGGGCAAGTTGGGATGGGCAACCCTACAAGTACAACATGCCAATGATAATAAAAATAAAACGCAAAATATCATATTTCTACC
>NW_027114934.1:0-733 GCF_000696795.3 Halyomorpha halys
ATACAAAAAAGAAGGCGCTGCCTCGCAGCTCAACCAGAAATAATTAATCAGGTTCGAAACTTCTAGGGTAACCTGTAGGATAGAATTGATAGGTACCTCATAGTTCCAAATGAACGATAAGTTGAAATATGGGATGAACGTATCCTTATAGATTGCACTCATATTTTTTAAGAAAGCGCGGTGTCAACAAACTAATTCGGTTCAGAAATATTTCGATCTGATAGCCCATTATGCCTTCATGGAATCAAATTCAGTCTCAATTAAGGAACACTAGTAATCCTGTTGTGTTCATGGATATCAGTGTTGGAGCAACGGTAATTTTGATAACTTTGAATTTAATTTTACAGAGCTTATAGTGTGATGTTTACTCATTTATCTCTTATTTTTTTTTCTAATAGGAAATAGGTCGTATGATTTTAGAGCTCTTTGCAGACGTAGTACCTAAAACAAGTGAAAATTTTCGACAGTTGTGTACTGGAGAATATAAGAAGGATGGTGTCCCATTAGGTTTTAAAGGAAGCACCTTTCATAGAGTTATCAAGGATTTCATGATACAAGGAGGTGATTTTGTCAATGTAGGATAGTATATAAAGCTATGTTTGTTATCGAACATTCTGAGCAGACTTTCAATAATTTGTGATATTTTTAATTGCTCAATTAATTTATTTTTTAGGGTGATGGAACAGGAGTTATGAGCATTTATGGAGGAGTCAGTTTTTCAGATGAAAACTTT
>NW_027114934.1:783-1104 GCF_000696795.3 Halyomorpha halys
CCTTAAGTCATTCAGCCATTTTGCTCTCGGTCTTGCATTTTGTTTGCATTGGTTTTGCTCTCTTCAGGCATTTCATTAATTTTAAGATAAAAAAACTTCAGATATAAGAATGAGTGTTGTTCCAGAGTTTTTTATTGCGCTTGATCATAACTCCAAAATACAGGATAATCTTCGAAATATTGCTCAGAGTTGTATTGACAGAGATTTATGTTGGGTGACCAAGACTGATCTAACGGACGGATTATTCAAGATAGTTTTAGTTGTCATAAGATAATACAACCTCTTGATAAAAGGTATCACCCATTCAGATAGTTGATGATT
>NW_027114934.1:6114-7046 GCF_000696795.3 Halyomorpha halys
GTTGTTTTACTGGATAACCTTTTTTGTTTAAGCTTTCATATAGAACAACCCAATAATTTCTCGAATTGAATGTAAGTTATCTATAACTCTACATTAGGAAATCAAAATTAAAAGGATTTTTAAAATGAAAAATCAGTTTATATGTAAATGGGAGTTTCCATTTATCCTGTTCGTGGAATATGACAATTTATAATTTTTTTTTTCAGGCAAACAGCGGGAAAGATACTAATGGTTGCCAGTTCTTCATAACATGTGCCAAATGCAATTTCTTAGATGGAAAACATGTGGTTTTCGGAAGAGTCATTGATGGTCTTTTAGTGATGAGGAAAATCGAAAATGTTCCTACTGGTCCTAACAACAAGCCAAAAATACCAGTATTGATATCTCAGTGTGGGCAGATGTAATTATTGTTATTTTAATTATATGGAGGAATATTGGTTTGGTTATCACAGATAACATAGTTAAAACAAAAAAATATTCATTCCTTCTTGTACAGCAGTGATACAAGTTTATTTTTTATTACACATTTAGGTTACAAATTTTATTTTTTATTAAAAAAAACTATCTTCATTTTTTATTCAATACAATTGTATACATGTTTGTTCCAATAACCACTTCTAACTGTCCAGAGCACACGTAGTGTAGGGTTTTGCCTCCTAAAACCTGTACAATTCCAGACAGTCAGAAGTGGTTATTGGAACAGACTTAATGTAATAAATTATAAAATTGTTTCTGACGACAAGGAGGAAAGGTGGTATGCAGAATAAATTAATTTATCAATTTTCAATCATTTTTATTTATTATCCCAAATTAAACGTTAATATAATAAAAGAAAAAGTAGTATGTTAATGGTAATAATTTACTTTTGCTCCTCCAAAAAAGACAAAAAAAAATTACTTCTTGGCGAGACTGTACAAACCTTTTAATAATGA
>NW_027114934.1:7096-7714 GCF_000696795.3 Halyomorpha halys
CTTATTAAGTAAATGTACATTAAATACTTCAGTTTGATGGGAAGATTTGGAGGAGTTTACACAGGTTTTTAAGTTAAATAGAATCAGTGTAAAGTCGGTAATAAAGGCAGAAGTTAGAACTTATACGATAACCCATACAAACTGAAGATTAGAAGGCAGGGAGTATTAATTCAAATCCACCTGCCCTCAACAGATAAAACTTTGCTGCTTGCTCAGCACTTTCAGTCAATTGACTGCTTTATTTTACGATCCTATTTTATCACCATTACATGATCAGCTTGTTTAAGTGTTGACTAACTGACTTCTCTTCAGAGGGAAAGACCAAGTTCTTTTAACAGATATCTTAGAAATATTCTGATTTAATTTTTATTTAAAAAATTATCAATAGAGGACATAAAATCCTTTATTTTGTTAATATGCTAAGGTGAAAAACTTTCAATTAGAATATATTACTATTCTATATTTTATACAATGTTTTGGGATTTACCTGGTTATAGAGTCCATTGATGCTATAAATATATATTTGCGCTTGATCCGAACCCTTTGGTGCACTCCTACGAATGCTATCCCCTTGAGAGGATATTTAATCATCACCGACTAATAATTAATATCCAGACC
>NW_027114934.1:7764-8416 GCF_000696795.3 Halyomorpha halys
TATGTTAATGGTAATAATTTACTTTTGCTCCTCCAAAAAAGACAAAAAAAAATTACTTCTTGGCGAGACTGTACAAACCTTTTAATAATGAATTACACGCCATTATACCCTCTAGCGGGAAATTTAAGAAGGGAATGGACGTTAGGACATAATACTAAAAGAGCAAGAAACAGTTCTTATTAGAAAATAATTTAAAGAAGACTAAAGGAAACAGTCTAATCAAGTCAACCCAATAAATTCAGGAGAATCGCTGTATTTATATTTAAAGAGTACATCATGGGCTAATTGTCAACTCTCAGAATTGTACCTATGGGAAAATTATGGCCTTAATAGATTTAGAAATATAGAATTATTAGATGTAATTTGTAAATTAAGAGATTTTACACTCTCACCCTCAAACAATTGTAGTGAAGTCCTACATTTGTAAAGTAATGTGTATATAAATTCTTTTTGAAAAATGAATAAAAAAAATAATTAGAACATTATAATGTATATTACTTATTAAGTAAATATACAATAAATACTTCAATTTGATAGGAAGGTTTGGAGGAGTTTATACAGGTTTTTAAGTTAAATAGAATCAGTGTAAAGTTGGTAATAAAGGCAGAAGTTAGAAGTTATACGATAACCCATACAAACTGAAGGAGATATG
>NW_027114934.1:8466-9011 GCF_000696795.3 Halyomorpha halys
TCTTGGCGAGACTGTACAAACCTTTTAATAATGAATTATCCGCCATTCAACAGGGAATTATTCCCTCTAGGGGGAAATTTAAGGGGGGGAATAATACTAAAAGAGCAAGAAAAAGTTCTTATTAGAAAATAATTTAAAGAAGACTAAAGGAAACAGTCTAATCAAGTCAACCCAATAAATTCTGGAGAATCGTTGTATTTATTTTTAAAGAGTAGATCATGGGCTAATTGCCAACCCTCAGAATTATACCTATGGGAAAATTATGGCCTTAATAGATATAGAAATATAGGATTTTTAGATGTAATTTGTAAATTAAGAGATTTTATACTCTCCCCATCAAACAATTGTAGCGAAGTCATATTTGTAAAGTAATGTGTATATAAATTCTTTTTGAAAAATGAAAAAAAAAAAAAAAAAATTAGAACATTAAAATGTATATTACTTATTAAGTAAATATACAATAAATTTAGGTTTGGAGGAGTTTACACAGGTTTTTAAGTTAAATAGAATCAGTGTAAAGTTGGTAATAAAGGCAGAAGTTAGAA
>NW_027114934.1:11351-11651 GCF_000696795.3 Halyomorpha halys
TTTTTATTTACTATCCCAAATTGAACATTAATATAATTAAAGAAAATGTAGTATGTTAATGGTAATAATTTACTTTTGCTCCTCCAAAAAAGACAGGAAAAATTACTTTCTTGGTGAGACTGTACAAACCTTTTAATAATGAATTACACGCCATTATACCCTCTAGCGGGAAATTTAAGAAGGGAATGGACGTTAGGACATAATAGATGGAACAGGAGTTATGAGCATTTATGGAGGAGTCAGTTTTTCAGATGAAAACTTTGTTTTAAAGCATGATTCACCAGGGTTGTTATCAATGGT
>NW_027114935.1:0-956 GCF_000696795.3 Halyomorpha halys
TTGTAAATTTATATGATAAAAAAAATTAATTATAACGTAATTAATGTAAGTATAAATTGAAATTAAGTGAAAGTAGTGCATAAAGTGAAAGTATCAGATGGATATAAAATTTAGATAAAATATATAAATATTAAAGATGAAAAATAGGTAGTAAAGTCATATATGTTACTATAAGGGTAAATATAAAAAAAAGTAAAAAGATATGAATTGAGGGGGGGAGGTCAATAGGTTAGATAACTTCTCAAATGTAGGACATAGAGAAAAAATATGATAATTTAATAATGCATAAGATATGTCGTTAGGTCAGAGAGACTTTATTATACGTATTATTATAACTAGCATAATTTTTCTGATATTACAACTCAAAGAGCTCAAATTCTTTTGACTGAACCCAAACTATATTCCTTTTATATATTACACAATGTAAATCAACGATCTTCTTATTATAAAATTATTTTATATATATATTAATTTTTACCAATTTATTCATTATCTATTTATTATTTTGTATTTTAAAACTCATGTTTTTACAGAAAAGTTTAAAATGTTTTTTTGTTTTTTTCAGTTTCAATGTTTCAGACAGTTTACCCTCTATCCGTTTTTTTGTTCTGCTTAAATTATATGATGGGCATATTTCGACATTTCGTAATCAAAATATTGTGTATTTTCTTATTTGTAATGGCTTAACATTGACTATGTTTTTTATTATTTCCATCCTTCTTTACATTATGTCAGTGCTTATGTCAAACATTGAAAATATAACCAATGCAAAGTAGCTCTTGAGGTGTATCTCGTACAAATTATTCATTTCCAAAACAACACCATATAAATTGTCAGTTTTTATTCTTTTAACCACGACAATGGGTTGTCTATTGATTTTAGTAGTATTTTGAAATTGTTTTTTAATTTCGAGTAATAATTAAATCTGCAACATTTAAAGACAATTAGTATTACCG